>NC_046384.1:23307215-23481490 GCF_011125445.2 Fundulus heteroclitus
TGGGATTTAGAGCTGCTTTTCAGACGAGCGAAGCAACTGCTCGTTCAGAGATTGTTCCCTTCGCCCTGCCTCTCCTTCACAAACAGGAGGCTCAGCTCCGCACTGACTCGCAGAGTGGAGTAATCTCATAAAGCGGGGTCTGTGGGTCCTAATTAAACCGCCAAACATACAGCAACCACCACGTTGCTTTGTTTTCAAGGCATAGTTTGTTGCTTGCACACAATAAAAAGGGGGGTTGATTGACAGAGCGGCATTTTATATAACTGCAGCTTTGCTCCTTTGTAGCGCCCCCCCACCCGATCCTGATGACTAACAGCAGAAGAAAAGAGCCGGGAACATAAAACCTGCTCCTACCTGCTCTCATCACCTCTCTTCCATTAATATTTGAGTAGAGCTTTTACATAAGAGCCCTCTAAGGTGATGGCAGAGATGTTTTACATCCCTTTTTAGTGTTTTCTTCAAAACACCTCTGGGAAGCTTTGACAAAAAGCATGAAAAAAAAAAAAAACAACAATGTTTGGCATGGAAGCCGCCGTAGATGTTTGTTCCTGTAGGAACGAGTCCGAGCCAAATCATTACCACTAATGGAGACGGCCTGAACTCAGAACTCAGCTAGTGTTTGATTCCCTCTCTGCCAAAGACCCGTAGGTGGTAAAAACGGATGAAAATGAGACGAGCTGAGTTAGCGGAGAGGCAGGACCAAGAAAATGGGGTGATATAACAGAAAGAATCAATGTGAGGATCCATTTAGGAGTGCATTTGCGAGGTGGCAAACAGAAAAACTGCCTTGCAGCTCCATTTCTTTAGATAAACTAAAGCTCGGATTGGTCCAGGTCTAAATCTATGGTTAAATGGTAGGATACTGAAGAATGAGAACTGCCAACTTATATTAGAGCATGGGCAGAGGTCCTATCGTGATGTGGGGATATTTGCTATCTCAGAACGTTTGTGGAAAAAAACAAAAAAAGCAAAAAGAAACACTATAGAGGCTAAGCCGACGCTTAAAACCACTGGAGTGTTTTTAAATCCTATGGTTGACACGCATTTGCCGGGTGAGATGGTAAATAGGAAATGTCCAGACGCTGTTCTTGCAGTTAAAAAAGGCACAGAGAAAACCACAGTTTTCTATCACCAGGATCATAGCTGCAGAGTTTTGAACTGATTGGAGCCTCTGAGGAAACCCAAAATAAGGACCAAGGATCAGAGAACGGCAGCAGCTGAATCTGAGGAGGCAAAGGTGTGGTTTAGTTTTCCTGTATCTGGTAGGGTGAGAGTGGGCCACATTTGGCACTGTTAGGGAGGTGATAAAAGGAGCTCTTGCAGAGTTGACATGAGGTTTCAACGGTGAGGAGGGAGACCACAGCAGCTCTAGGTTTAGTAACCCGCTGGGAGAGGGGAATGTCGTGACCAGAGAAATGATGCTGGTTATAGGAGATGACTGCGTGGGTTTTTGAGCAGTGGTCTCATCATGACTTTTTTTTAAGGCAGGAGGGACATGACCAGCTGGGAAGGAGTGGTTTATAACCACAGGGATAAATGGGGCCAAAAGCCCAAAGTGGTTGGGAAAGAGAGTGTTGTATGATGCAAGACTGGGCATTAAAAAGTTCAATTTTGATGTCTGATGGGTCAGTCAGTACTCTTACTGGACGTAATGGACTGAATTCCACTCCCCGTTTCCAAGCTGGCTTCACTGACCACAGAGTTGGAGTAAACAAACATTCAATGGCAGCTCCTTCGGACATATCGGAGTCAACAAGGAAGTCCAAGTTCTTTATTAACTTCAATGCATGACGGTGTCATCAAGTGGCTGGGCCCATCAGCTGCTTGGCAGAGTACTTCAAAGTGGTGATGCTCTTAGTCTCCGATTGCCAAGACGAGCCCCTCGTGAGAAAACGCCATGGTGAAAAAGATCCAGGCTTCCCTGCGGTAGGAGTACCATGTCTTTCATCGTAGCAATGAGCAGATCCTTGTTGACCAGGCTGCGTGTTGATTGCAGCTACCTGGTAAGCAGCAAATCCTGAGGAGCAGCGTCAGCCCACCTTTATGTAGACGTTAACCTTAGCCTCTGTGACCTCTTCATCTACATCAGCTGCTAAGTCTTTGGGAGGATAAGCTTGTTGAAGAACCAAGTCAAACGTCAGGGGTAACATCCAAATCAAACAGCACTCTTAAATATCTGGGAAATCCAGCTACAGTCTTTCGGGGTCCTCTAAAAAGAAGAAACTAAAGCAGACCAGTTTCAAAAAGCAACATGGGGAGAGAATCAAAGTTATAACTGAAAGAAGATACTATCTATGGTAAGGCACGGCGCAGGTTTTACAGCTCGTGCCTCTGATATATTTGAACAATACTCCGTATTTCATGGTGTTACCTGGACTGGTCCAAACTGATTCAGGAGACATTAAACAGCCTTGCAAGACAAGATTATGTGAAGATGAACAGCCAAGCAATTGTAAAGCACAGCAGTGTTCCTATTATGATGGGGGACTGCTTTGCCTGCATCTGCTCATGAATGATAGTCAATTGTTTGGCAAAATGATGACAAGGCTTCCTTTTTATTGACCCAGTGAAGTGAGGTTAGCTTAAGACACCAAACAGCATTTTTTTAAGAGAAACCAGCTGCTCCAAACTGACTTGTGCAACAAATCTAAGCTTTAATGGCAAAAACAAATAATTGCTTTACCTATTAAGAGTCACACTTCTTTGAACTCGTATTTCAAACATCAGAAAGGATAGATGGATCATCACAATTGGAGGCTTATAGCGAGTTGTGTCAACAGGCCAGGTTGAGCATGTACTCTGCAGGAGCATGCTGTAAGCCAGGAGGAGCTGTAAGCCAGTTCCCTACTCCTGTAAGCCAGGAGTGGGGAACCTCCAGCCTTCAGGCCATATGCAGACCTCAGAACCTGTTTTTTGGCTCGGCACAAGATCTTTGAAGCAAATAAATAAAGATAGCTAAAGCTCAGTGGAGAAAATACCATGGTGAAGGGTATTTCTGCAATAAGAGCATTAGTAATGCATATTTCTGAGTCAGAATCAGGGTCAGCAAACATAACATGAGTGGTCATGCGTCAGTGTGGGATGAGAGATAGACAGACAGGTGTCAAACAAGGCAACAGCAAAAAAAGAAAAAAGAAAGAAAAGTGGACATTATGACGATGAGCAATGTTTTGTGGTGCATAAATGAATAACTCAGAGGTGCAGAAGGAGTTTAAGGAATGCATCTTTTCTGCTACAGAGCTACTTAGCTCCTGACAAAGCAAAGTTACTTGAAAGCATCAGTTGGTCCTAGAACATTGCAGACAGGATTACTGATAAGGCAAATTATATTCAGAAAACACACAGTGCCAGAGATTTCAAGCATTTTTTCCTTGCCTGTGACGAGACAAAACATATCAGCAATACTGCACTGCTAGCTGTTTTTGTACGAGGATCACAGCAGACTTTGATGCTACTGTCTTTGCTAGCTATGCACGAAAAAAGCAAGAGGAAGATCAGCTCCGTCAAGTTGTCCAACTCATGAACAAATCTGAGCTGCCGTTTGAGAAGCATAGCGGCCGTGAAACAGATGGAGCACCAGCGATGGATGGTGCGCTAAAGGGATTGGCTGCATTCATTAAAAATGAAATGAGCCGCCTCGGTCTCCATTCTGGTGATTTAGTTATATGTCACTGCCTCGTGCATCAAGACAATCTGTGCGCTCCTTCCTGAAGATGACCAACACAATGACAACTGCCGTTTCAGTTGTAGACGTCAACAAAACAGAGGGCTAACCAGCTGGCAGCCCAGCGAGCTGCACATTGAGCTGGAGTCAGGGATGGAGATCTGGTGTTGCTGTTGTGAACCGCGATGGCTGAGATGTCCAAACGTGCTTAAAAGGTTCCTTTTGTCTGAGGGAAGAAAGTCAGGCAGTTTCTGGAGATTAAGGGGAAACATGCGATGGAGATCAATGAAAGCTCTGTGGTCTGGCTTTTAATGGTGGACAGAACCAAGCACCCGTTAGAACTGAACCTCAATCTGCAAGAATCCATCCTGCTTCTCAGATCTCTGCTATCTTTAAGAGCAAAGGATAAGTGAATACCCTGCTGAGGCATGCAAAACTAATCCAGGGATTTGATGATGATTTCATGAAATTTAAATCCAACAAAAGGAATTCAACATGCTTGTGACGCATTTAATGTGGAACCATCTGAAAATACATACACAACAACTGATATCTTGGTCTTGTTAATTCCTAATCATCGCATCATAAGGGCTTACAAATTGAGTGTGGCCCTCAGGAGACGTTCGATACATTGACCTAGCCTCCACGAGAGAAAATAGTTCCCTACTCCTGCTTTAAACCTGAGCCACTCAGACTGGCTTTCCTTCCTTAATCAATGGGGACTTTAGTACTTTATTAAAGAACTTAACCAAACATTCCAACCTTTTTAAACTGGTTTTAATGAAGCAGTTAATGGTCTCCTGAGTATATCTTCTGGGCTCAAACCTGCTTCCTGACAACTGCACTTCAGTTTTTTCCTTTCTAATTGGATGATTAGAAAGTTCTGCATTTGGCTGTAAAAGTTTTAATTAAGAGATTTGTTTTTTATTATTTCTTCCAGTAACCGACGTGGACCCACAGCCAGCCCTGACTTCCACAAGCCTTTTACGATTGAAATGTTTATGAGCAAAACCCCCCTGAGATGTTTCCAAACCTCTCAAAGTGTTTCTGAGCAGACTGCTGGATGCCTGCAGGGCTAATAAATGACGCAGCGTTTTAAAGGTCCTGCAGACAAAACAGAGAATAATCCAGGGACAGAGGCGATCACAAAGAAATCTATAATTCATTTTTGGAGGGGCTGCTTTAGCCCTTAGTGTGGCAGCACTCCAAGTTTTCCTTCAGTTACAGTTTGGACCCCTGCAAAATGAATTGACCTGAGAGGAGACGGGGTTGGATGAGGCTCTAATGCAACACAGAGGAGACGGAGAAGCACGTACCTGCTGAGAGATGGCATAGCCGATCACAGTGTCACCCTGAGGGACGTTCCAGGTCACCATGGCCGAGCGCGCCGTCAGCTGGGTCACCGAGACGTTCTCAGGCGCCGTGGCACAGCTGCCAACACAGACACACACACATGCACCGTCAGGACGGTCAGAGACAGGGGACGCAGTTGAGCTGAGGCTGCTTTTTATCGATGGGGCTCTTTGCAGGGATCCATCGGGGGTGACAGAGAAACACTCATTCTAAAATGTCCCAAAGGTGACTGATTGGGGCAAAAATCAGCTGTCGAAAGCAAGAAAGTAAAAGAAGCACTGGAAAAAATAAAAAGTAGAAAAGTTACAGTCAAAAAATTTATTATTCATGCATGACAAAATAGATCGAGACTTTGTTCCAAATCAATTTCTGTACTGTCTTCTTTTGTTAGCAATTACCTCCAAAGAAAAGAGTTCAGCCATCAGGGGTTTGCATCAAATATGAATTAAAGCAGAAAAGTTCTGCAGATAACATTTATGGGATCGTCAAGAACTTTAAAAGTGAGATGTTCAGCCCAATGAAGAGGGCTTCAAGATTAGCTCAGACCCAACTGCTGCAAAGGTGGAACAAGCTCTGCACTGGTAGCAACACAGTTTGATATAAGGAATCACGCGTGACCTGACACAAACTGTGACAGCGAGTGCTGGTAAAACGTGATAACACCAATGCACAGCTTGCTAGACGGCCTTTTGATGAGAATAAAAAGAAGCAACAACGACACACGGAAATTCTGCAGGAAGTACCGGCACAGACAGTAGAAGACTGATACAAAGGGATCTCCTCCAATCACTCCTCTGTCTGATTCTTTTGTACTTAGGAAATCCAAATGTCTGGAGAACAAAAGGGGAGAGCTAGGAGAAGGCTTCCTGACTGGCATGAATAAAAAGGAGTAATAATGCCCTCCTACAGCAATATCTTCTAAAACTCCTTTAGACTCAAATCCTTATTTGCAGAGTAACGAGAGTTTCCTTAATCCCTGTTTTCATAACTGATTCAAAAATGATTTTCTTTAAATTCTCCATTGGTGAATTGATTAGAATAAATCAAACTGAGATTTGCGGCCGATTTCTGAACTTTGACCTGCCTTTCACTATTTTCTTCTGATACAGATTTCTCTTTGAGAGATAATAAATTAAAACATTAAAATTGTACTGAAAAGTGAAAATATGCATTTTTAGCTTTCATTAAAGGAACAATAAATAATAACGACAACTAGTGGTTAAAATAAGAACAACACATCTCATGGACCACCCGCCATTTACTCAACAGTCCGGTGAGTAAATGGCGGGTATACAGTGTTGTACTCTGTTCTGTTTGTCATGATTTTTCTTTGATGAACCCAGAATACACACCACACACATGTTTCTGGTCTGCTTCTCTTACTGGATTCCACGTTAGCAGGCTGCTGCTCTTTTGCCAAAATAAAATACTAAATGCTCTGTTTTGAGAACCCTGGGAACTCTCATGTGATTGGCTCAAGAACCAGGAAGTAACACGGTCTACACTGAGAACTGAAGTAGTTCCGGACTGTACCTCTAGGTTTGAAAGGAGAAAAACTTAACTAAGACATTGTTGATGGAGAGGATCAATTGTTTATAGGGAATGCTACTTTTATCCCAGGTGACAAATGAGAATGATTTAGCTTTACTTTACAATAAATATCTTACTTATTGCTCCTTTATTAATTGTTAATCATCATAAAGCAGAAGCAACATCACACGGTATCCTGATAAAACATGAGTTTATTCTCACTTATCTTAAAACACCAGTCTCTGTATGTATCCCATACAGAATGTAGCTCCTTACCTTAACTCTCAGATTTCGAAAAGGCAGCCAATTTCCTAGATCTTAATCCAAGATGCTCTATAACAAGATTTGAAGGCTTAAAAGTAAAAAAAAAAAAAAAAAAAACTCAAGAAGAGCATTCACACAGAAGAGTGTTTTCAGCGCTGGGAGTCCTCAGTATCGGGACAGAAATTAACAGCTGCTGACAAAGGGTCAATGGAAAAATCGCCCGGTTCCAGAAACCTTCTGAGCAATCAGTGCATCGCTACGTATATCTTTGTAAAGTTTTGATTTACTTGTCATAGTGGTGCAAAGAAAAACACACAATAGAACAGTTCTACTGTTACTTTATAAATGTATTAAATAAACCTTCTTGACAATCTATAACAAGGTTGCATTCTATGACGTTTTTCAGTGGATTTTTCCACATGAGTGCATCCAACACATCAAACACTAAATTTAAGACAGGATCCAACAGGGTCAGACTCAACCGAACCGCCCATGAGTCCTTAGAAACACAAACATAAAAATAAATACAAAGTAGAAAAAGAAAAGAGACAAAAACTCAAAAAGAAAGCGTAACGTTAGGATAGAAGTGACCTTCCTCTTGACACTAAACATCTCATCCCAACATCAATCACTTGGTTTTTCCTGTGGGTCAATAAGTATTGATTGGTACAGTTCATCCACTTCAGCTTCTTTTTAAGACGGCGACAGGAATAAGAATGCATACTTCTCACCAGCTACTGTAGCTGCAGAAAGCAATTAGTAAGTGGCTAGTGGATATGTGTGTCCCTGTATGTTTGTCTACAAAGAAGAAGAAGAAAGAGGAGGTCAAGGGGTCTGCATTGCAGCCAAATTGGGCATCAACATCTAAAAACTCCGTCAGAGTTACATTTGCATTTAGATCAGTTAGTGGGGAATTTGCTCTTGGATCTCCTTCCCTCTATCCATTTTCATTATCATCCATCTGTCCGTTCGTCTAGGTCACACATTCTGAGTACACCAGCAGGTGAAAGAACTTTTTTACAGAGTTTAATTATATTCTTGTTCCAGCTCTGGATAATCAGTGGTCATTATTAAGAAAGGCACTTATGCAGCTTGTATTATTTATAGTATGCTGCAGGAGGACATGGTGTGTGGGTTCGAACCCCTGAGACATTTGTATGCCTCTTGCAAACTCAAAATAGGACCCTAAAGGGTCTATGACGCATTCTCTGAGTGTGGCCTGACTGATGGATAATTCTGCAACTGCCTGATACTAATTCTTTCAATTCAATCTAATTTTATTTATATAGTGCCAATTCCTAGCACATCATCCCGATGCACTTTACAAAGTCAAATTCAATTAAATCATACAGACAGATTGGTCAAAAAGGTTCCTATCTAAGGAAACCCAGCAGATTGCATTGAGTCTTAACAAGCAGTATTTTTTTTAGAAATAAATAAATCTTTATTTGTCATTAAAATTGTACATTCCAATGAAATTTGTCTTCTGCATTTAACCCATCCCTTAGGGAGCAGTGGGCAGCTATCACAGCGCCCATGGAGGAATCTGGGGGCTTACTCAGGGACCTACAGCGGCAGTCTGTGGGGATTGAACTCTAACCACTAGGCCACCACTCCCCCCAATTCACTCCTCATGCAAAGAGGGTAGACCCACTGTCCACTCTAACTACAGTGGACAGTTGTCTGCATTGTCCATGGCTTTCATCCATCCATCCATCATACTGAGGAAGCATGAAGCAACAGTGGAAAGAAAAACTTCCCCTTAAAATTGGAGAACAGTAGAACTCAACAGAGTAAGAGAAATAGACCCTGATGTCCTCCAGCAGCCTAAGCCTATAGCAGCATAACTACAGAGGTAGCTCAGGGTAACATGAGCCACTCTGACTAGAAGCTTTGTCACAAAGGAAAGTTTTAAGCCTAGTCTTAAAAGTAGACGGGGTGTCTGCCTCACGGACCAAAACTGGGAGTTGGTTCCACAGGAGAGGAGCCTGATAGCTAAAGGATCTGCCTCCCATTCTACTTTTAGAGACTCTAGGAACCACCAGCAGACCTGCAGTCTGAGAGCGAAGTGCTCTGTTAGGAACATACGGGGTAATCAGAGCTCTGATATATGATGGAGCTTGATTATTAAGGGCTTTATACGTTAGAAGGAGAATTTTAAATTCTATTCTTGATTTAACAGGAAGCCAATGAAGGGAAGCTAAAATTGGAGAAATATGATCCCTCTTGTTGATTTTCATCAGAACTCTTGCTGCAGCATTTTGGATCAGCTGAAGGCTTTGAACTGCATTTTGTGGACTTCCTGATAGTAAAGAATTACAATAGTCCAGCCTTGAAGTAACAAATGCATGGACTAGTTTTTCAGCATCACCCCTGGACAGAATGTTTCTAATTTTGGCGATATTCCTGAGGTGAAAAAAAGAAACTCTGGAAACCTGTTTAATATGTGATTTAAATGACATGTCTTGGTCAAAAGATTACAAGATCTGTCTCATCAGATTTTAAAAGCAGGACATTTAAAGTCATCCAGGTTTTGATGTCATCAACACATGCCTGTAGTTGAAGTCATTGATTGGATTCATCAGGATTTATGGCTAAATATAGCTGAGTGTTATCAGCATAAGAAATGAATCCCATGCTGTGTGATAGTTTTACCATTCTCCACTCCACCTGTGATGGCACCATTTAAATTCTAAAGCCACTGCTCCAGACGTACCAGTTCTGTACAGATCCAGTCATTTACAAACCCACCCATATCCTGCATGGACACCAAAATCCATCGTTCCTGCTAAAGGAAACGATACACCAATCTCTCCTTATTCTATCACAATTCTTTGTTTTTTTCTTTGTCTGTCTATTTTTGGTGTGATTAATGTTAACATTATTTTGCTCCGGGAAAAGCTAAGTCTAACTAATTTCCAGTCTGGTTTAGGCATAAGTTCTACTACCTACTCAGGCTTGCCAAAATTTCTCACACATTGGTTCAACCTAATTCCCAAGCTCTGAAGGAAAGATCTTAGGCTAAGAACTCTGTCATCCTCTGCTCTCTGCAGGACCAGTCAGCCTGCTTGCAAAAACTGCTTCAGACTCTTTAAATGAAAGACACAACAAGCTTTTACAGAAGCAGCACTAACCTCCAGGGCGTCTAGTTCCTACAGATACTCTCAGAGTGCCGGCTGATGGGTGACAGGGAGGGAATAAAAAGCTGCTGCACCCTGCATGCGTAGGTGGACTAAAAGAAAGTCGGCCAAAAAGGTAGGAGAAAAGAAATGGAGTAATGTTGAGGCCGCCGGGTCTGAGGGTCAATTTTTGATAATATGGGGACAAAAATTGTCGATTTTCTGACACATTCCTCACTTTAAGACGATCCCTCTCTGAATTATGAGATGGAAAATGAAGTGTTACATCTCCCAAGTCTCCAGGACACATAATCGGATGTTTGCGCCTGATTTTCTGTCACTTTTTAACCCGTTACTCATAATTTAATTCAGTGACTGCCATGATCTCAGCATTTCTGCGTTAAACCAGAAGAATCTGGGATTTTCCATGCTAATTTCTGGGAGCTGGACATGATTACATAAAACATTGATGCAGAGACATCAGAGGGTGATGCAAAAGGAGGCAAAAATAGGGCTACATCTGCTGAAGATTTTTTTTTAATTATAGTAAAAAAAAATGCATGTTGCTTTAATATTAATGAACTGAACCTCAACGCTGATTTAAGGTATTTATGAAGGAAAAATGTGTAGGGATAAACTGAAAGGTTGTTCCTTTCCCATCTTTTCTTCAAACCTCTCTGATCTTTTTGTACAAAAATGCACAATAAGCCCAGCCTCAAACCATTTCTATCTGGTGTTGGTGTAAAGTAAATATGTGGATTTGTTTTGTTGAATCCAAATGTATGAGTTGCTAATAGAGTCCACACCTGGGAATAGGAAGGAAGGAGAGAGAAGGGAAAAATTCTGAACCCAAGGCTCAAGACTTGTTGTTAGACCTTGTGGGCTGCTAGTTTGGTTTTTGGTGCTTGATTGGTTAGTCTTTGGTCAGGTTTAGAAATGAAATAACTAGGTCAGGATCAGGCAACAGAAAAAAAACATGGTCTGTTGATTTGTTACAGGATACAATCATTTTTCATTTGTGCCCTCAGACTATTTTAAAATGAAAATGAAAAAAGTTCATTATGGATGGATGGATGGATGGATGGACAGCAACACAGATGGATAGATGATGGCTTGTAGACAAGGAGAATGGGCATAAAGTCTGTGAATACAAATATTTTCCATAATCTTATTTTTCCACACTCCTGATCTGGAAAATCCTTAAATCAGATTCCAGGCCGTTCCAGCTGGAGTAGGAATGCTCATTTTAGAACTTTCACATATCAAAATTCCTTAAACCCCTCGTTAGTGTGTAAATCCGACATCCTGTATAGGCTGCAAACATAAGCACGGTGTTTATCCACCGTCGCTGGTGTGCTGTGAATCACACTGTAATTGTACAATAACTTTTCCAGTTAGAGCCTCCCAGCATGTCACTTGCAGAGCAGCAGAGTTGAATCGGGGGTGTTTCGGCCGGTAAAGATCCACTTTTGAATTTGCCCGGCTCTAAGCAACTGTAAGCCGAACTTCAGCAAAAGAACCCCCCCCCCCCCCCCCTCCTAATTCTCCTAACTGTTGAAAACAAACCGACGTCAAAAGAGGAGAGAACCACTCTCTTTTGGGGGGGCCTTTACATCATTAGCATTTCTGATCTGCTGCTCCGGGGGGGATTTCTTAGTGAATGGAAGACATGCCGACATTCACAAAGCAAACATGTGTACTCATAATGCAAAGAGGCATGACGGGAACATTTCCCTCCCACATGCACTCCGACACACTCAGAGCTGTGTTTCATGATCCCTGCCAACGACAGACAAGATGCCGGTGAAGTCCCGATGCTCTACGGCTGCTACATCCCAGCTTCTTTCATCTGGCAGCACCGAATAGTCCTTTGCAATTACTTTACACACATGAGGAGAGGAGAGGAGAGGAGAGGAGAGGAGAGGAGAGGAGAGGAGAGGAGAGGAGAGGAGAGGAGAGGAGAGGCTGAGATGGAGTCAGGAAAACAGAGGGAGAACAAAGAGAAGTGGATGGAAGATGACTAGAGCAGAACAGCAAAAAGCTATCATCCACGGCAGATATCAAGAGGTGGTGAATTTCGATCTTTTGGTTCTGATGAACAAAAAGCGGCGACACATGAATCAACCTAACAGGGTGAAAAAAGAGGGAGAGAAGAATGTGAGGGATGAAATCTAGCAGCTCAGATGGCTGTCTGAGCACACGCTGTTCCTGCATGTCCTTGGTTGCTCTGTTAGTCTGGATTATAGCCATCCATTTTTAATGTTTTAAAGGACACATTTAGTCATTTTCAACTCTTAAGTGCTCCACACTATATCACTCTTTCACGTTTCCACTCTATCCTAACAGGTAGAGGATAATATGATGATGGAGACCCGATGTGTGGAAACTAGGGTTGGGTATAGAGCCGGACGATAATTCAGTAACAACATATAATGACTGATAGATAAGTGGTGCGATGGAAAAAAAGGCTCAATAAAAAGTTCAATAGAAGAACAGTAATTCTTTCTTTTGCATTATAACCTATGTTGGTTAATACTACAATCGTTGCACCCTCTCAACCAATCAGAAACACAGACACAGGAATGCTCCCTCACTGAGCTCCGCCCCTTCCAATGAGTTGTTTTTCTTTCTTTTTTTTCTTTTTTCTTTTTATTTACAGTTTTGGTAAAAAAAAAAAAGTTGGTTGAATAAAGGGTTGAGTTTGAATTCAGTGTTCTTTATCTATTAAACAAGTCATTAAGCAAGAGCATAAAATGGCCAGGGCAGCACTTAAAATATATGTTTTGAATTTTTTGATAATTATTGAATTTCGATTATTATGATTTCTATCAATACAATTTTTTTTCTATATCATCCAGCCCTAGTTGGGTATCTAATTTGTGGTGGGCAGAGTGATTGTACAACACACAACTGTAAACACTTCTAAAAACCACATTTGGATGCAAACATTTGGGAGTCCATTTATGGTCATGACATCTAGGGGCTCAAAGTCACACAGAAAGGTCTCAGAAGGTACGCATGGCCCACAAGCTTTCTGAGGCCATCCACAGGTTTCATACGTCTGGATGGTGGAACAATCTACTTGGTTTTTGGGCTGGTTTCCTGATGAAAGCTTGACTTTTAAGCATGGTATTCGAATATTAAACAGTAGTGGTTCTGGGCCCTTCTGAAAGCCGGTCCAGAAGCCCTCTTTATCCATTTTTGATTTGTGTGTGGCGTCATGGTTCTGTGGGATCACCTAGATACACTGTGGCCACAGTGTCGTCATCCAGCTGTTATCTTGGAGGGATGATGATGAATCTCGGCATGGAGCTTCTTGTTTTTTATTTCACTCCCTTTATGGGACATATCAGTACGACAGGAAGTGATGATGCTGCCACTGCCATGCTTCCAAAACCAGACAGGAGGGGTTTGGAATACAGCTGCAGATTATCATGAAATGTGTAGTAGCTATCCTATTGCTGATTATGACTACCTGTATTTTCTTTAGTCTTTTAATTCCTTAGTCCAAATGCTCAACATAAGCTTTGGCATCTCAAACACTGAAATCTCTTCAACATCAATTGTTTCCATAACTGACTGGAAGCGTCATTATTACCTGGGAAATGCCAGTCAGAGCCCTGACTTGAATCTGATTGATAATCTAAGGGAGGAGCTAAAGATTCTGGCGATGGCAAGTAGGCATTCCAACCTCAAAGACTCGGATCATCATTAAAGATTAAATACCATCGGAAACACGAAGGCATTTTTTTACAATTATTGGAAGAATTGTTGTAATGCCAATAAAGATTTTCAAATAAGTAGTTAAGAAAGATGTAAATAAATGTTGACATGACATTTATTTAAGAAAGTGTAGATGACAATGGAACATTTGTTATATTTCAGTTGACACTAGTCTTATTTCCTATCAGAAACAAATTCAATCTCCATCTGCCTGTGAAGAATTTTGGGCTAAACTGCGAATGTACGACCCCTGAAATACAATATCCTGCCATACACTGGATCCAAACTGTCCTTTGCGATTGCATACATTGATAATGTGATGACACCCATAGCTTGGAATTATTAACCTGCCATTAAATCCAACTGTGTCAACGTTTAGACCTTCTAGCTTTTAATTTGACCTGAACCATAAGAATTTGAAAGAAGTAATTCATTAATTTTGTGCAATGGACCAGTACCACCGCTGATACAGTAACCCCATCGCATGATGCTGCCATCGCTGTGCTTATGGTTGGTATAATGAGTCTAGATTTAAAATTAAAAAGTCTCTACCACCTTGTGGCCAACCAGTATAGCACCACACAGGCCAGCTTTATATCTTACTCACATGCCGTACGATAATTCTGTGGCCTCTTACTTCTAGTTTCTCTGCAGCCCCTAACAACCCTGCAGTGACGAGAACCAAAACAAGCCCGGTGACAGCGGATGTTTACCTCCCTCCAGGAGTAGAGTAGTCTGTGACGTTTAAGTGCAGCCGGACGCTCGGCCGTAAATCACAGTGATGTAACAGTTAGCTAATAGACATAGACAGCCTAACCTGGCTAATGGCTTCCCACCACTTTCTAAAGATGGATGTATGTCTGGGCACGTGTGCGAGTCTATATATATGTGTGTGTGTGTGCTCTAGATATACTGACAAACTATGAATACTGATTAAACACACTGTCTGGTATTGAGTGGATTATGAAACGGGCCACTTGGAATACAAACATCTCAGCCTTTGCTTATGTAAGAGCAGGATACAAACCCCATCTATTGTGCCAAGGGTCTGCTGTTTGGGTTGTTTCACAATGCTAGTTTTGTGACTTTGTCTCTAATCCTGTTGTTGTCACTGTGTTCATTTCTTTATATTTGCATTTTATTCCCTTTTTTGACATTTTTGTTTCCACATTTGCCTTTTTGTAGTTATTCTGTGTCATCAGTACCACCATGTAGTCAACTTGCAGCAACTTTGGACCATGCGGATCATTTTGTGTTTGTTATTGTCCAAAGCTTTTTTTTTTTTTGTGCACTTGCATTCACTAACTTATTTCTTGGTTTGTCTTTTTGTCTTCATGTTTGCTACTTGATGGTCCTATTTTGCTCACACTTGCCTCCAGGTGGTAATTCTGCTTTCATATTTTCCTCTTGTTAGTCATTTTGCCTTCACATTTGCTTTTTGGTGGACATTACATGTTAACGTTTGACAATCGACAGTCGTGTTTTGTTCACACTGGGTTTCTGTAGGTACTTTTGCTTTCACATTTACATCTTCCAGCGGTCCTTTAGGTAATCACAATTGCCTCTTGTGGAAAGTTTGCTTTTAAATTTGCCACTTGTTGGTCATTATATGTTCACATTTGCCGCTTGACAGCATGTTTTCTTCACGTTTGCCATCTGGAGGTAATTGTCCTTTCAGATTTGCCTATTGAAGTGGTCATTTTGTGCTCATAGTTGCCTCTTGTGGAGATCTTGCCTTAAAATGTGCTGCTTAGTGCTCATTTTGCTTTCACATTTGTTCTGTTGTGGTCATTTTGTGCTCATATTGACAGTCATATTGTGTTCATGTTGGCCTTCTGGTGGTAATTTTGCTTTAAAGTTTGCACCTTGTGCTCTGTTAGCTTTCACATTGGCCTCTTGGCACTCATTTTGCCTTCACATTTGCTTTTTGGTGGTCATTGTGTGGTCACGTTTGTCACACAACAGTGATATTTTTGCTCACATTTAACTTCTGCAGGTAATTTTGCCTTCAGATTTGCTTCTTGGTAGAAATGTTGCTTTTAGACTTGTCTCTAATGCCGCATTCAGACCAAACAGGCTTTGAGTGTTAGTGTGGACAGACTTGTCTGATGTGCATTGGGAGGAGCTACCCTCTTCTTTTCCTCAAATGGGGGAAATATTCACCTCTGTTAAAAGTTTTAACTTACCCGACATTCCGACTTCCTCACTAACTCTCTTCCAGATAAGGTCCTTTACTGTCTCTGTAGTGATAGCTCAATTGATTACAGACAACAGGATGAGTCCCATTTGAAAATCAGCCACTACGTCACATGTCGGGGTCTCTCTGATTGGTTGATGCTCCACGTCCAGCTGCAAGTTCAGATCTTCCAGCTCTAGCTCTTGAAAGGTCAAAACACGGCGCTCCCGACAGTTGAAACGCGCCGCAGGACCTCTCGACGCTCCCAAAGGCGCGTCCACCATAGACTTAGCATATAAACCAGACGCCCTGACGCTAAAAACACATTTGGTGTGAACTCAGCGTTTCACTGATCTTGCTTTCAAACGTGCCTCTTAGTGGTCATTATCTGTTCACATTTACCACTTGATAGTAGTCCTAGTTTGATTACATCTGTATTCTTGTGATAATTTTGCGGTCAAACATGTCTCTCTGAGATCATCTTACCTTTGCATTTGCTATTTACTGAGCTGTTTCATCTTACAGTTACCTCTTGTGGTTATTTGTGGCACATTTGCCAGCTGTAAGGCATTTGTAATTAAACTTGCCTCTTTGTGTTCATTCTGGGCCCATGCTCCAGCCTAGCATCTCTTTCCGTTGTCAGTCTGTGCCTCTTATCTTTGCCTTTTTTGCGGCTACGTTGTGCCTCACTGTGCCTTCAGCACCATTGACGCATCTCTGGGCCAATTTTCTGCCATGTGGTCCTCTGTGTGAATCGTATCCTGCTTCTTTTTCACTAAAATATTGACATTTCAATGGTGTTTTAGTACATTTTTTTAAACCATTTTGTATTATTTTTGCTCATGTTTATTGTATTCACAGGTTTTCCTGTCACTTTTGTTTTTACAAAATCCTCTATTTAGCATGCAAATCAACTAAAATGTGTGCCCACTTTATGCTTATTGGCCTTGTTCAGCCTGCAACATCAGTTTTGAAATGCGTTACTTAAGTAAAACGGCAGTGAGCTGCGAAATAAACTTGACCTTGCGGAGTCAGGTGCATGTCCTACAACAGGCAGAGCAGTGATGCAGCAAAATTAACAAAACACATTAGCGAAAAGAAGAACGGAGGATGCACAAGGCTGGGGATGTCACAGAGAATAAAATGGTGACGGTGTGCAGAGAAGCGACGTAGAGCTGCGCAGAAAGATAAAGCAAGGCCTCCCTGCAGAAAGGAAAACCCTCTTCCTCCTGCTGAGCATCAATACAAACATCCTTCTTTCACAGCTGGTGCATATTTATGATATCTCACATGCTGAACTGTTTTCTCCTTCCTAATAACATCTGTTCACCAGCTTTCACCTTGTTTCAAAGACTCCTGCGGGGCAAAGAAAACAACTGGAGTCCAAACACTTCATAGAGATGCACATCTTCTTCGTCCAGATGTATAAGTCAGGATAGGCATAATTAAACCACAGCTATAATGTAATACCTTGGATATTACTGTAATATTGTCAATCCAATTCGCTGATAACAGCTTGCTGGTCACAGGTGATGTTTCACAAAGAAATAGAATTTTTCGTGCTCTGGCTCTTGAAATAAATGTATTTTTTTTCAAAACCTATGAGGCCAAGGCCTGGCTGGATGCTCCCGGCCAATCACGGCTTTAAATTCAACTTTCAACATTTCTAAAGTACTCAGTTTACCTCTGCACTGCTGCGTGCGAGCAGATGTTTGGGATTTATCTAACAGCAAAGAACACCGGTGGGAGAATGCTGGTCTTTTCCCCGCAGCGAGGCCATTTAAACCAAAGCGGTGGCGGGACGACAGGCTGCGGTGACGGCGAGATGTTTGTGACACGAGCATGGAGGTTCAGGCCACTACTGGAAATAAAAAGCCCACTTCATCGTGTAAATCAATGCAGAGCCTCGTGAGCGCTGATTAGCCGCCTCTTTGTTATTCTGCCAGGAAGAAGAACGCTGATCTGGCGCCGTTTTGCTCAAGTCTGATTAACATTGAACCCTATGAGAAGGTCCAACAAGCAGGAATCTGCCCACGGGTGATTTAAGCGCGTTCCTGCTACGGCTAATTAAGCTGAGAGCGCGGGAGAGGCTCCTGTGGACCACCTGATCGGCAGTTTGTTCTGGCTTTGACACTTTTACCAGAGTGCCTTGTCTGGTTGAAATACAAGCCGTAAACAGAGGATCCACTTGCCTTATATCACATATATTAATGTAAAAATATTCTTGTGTCGTGTACTTCAGTCATTTTATAAAGTACACACCTTGATAATTAAAAATAAATAAATAAATGATAATATTTGGGTGGAATTCTGCTGGTTTTCTCCTACATAATTACAGCTGGAATCTTCTACTGAAATACTGGAGTTTAATTTGTCTACAATGTTATAAAATGTAGACAAAAATGAAACTGTAATTTTTTAATGTTTTTTTTTAAACCACACACTGCCTAAGAGAATATTTAACTCTCAAAATGACACCATTACAAGTTGGAATATGAAAGGATTTTATAATTAGACCAATGCGTCTTTACTGGGAGAAACTAATCATGTACAATTCACATTCGCCTCAGGAGCGTGGTGCTGCATCTGGGTTTTCCTCCTGCTGGTCATTTTACAGTTTGTTTCAGGGGGTCTTTTAGCATTCCCCTGATATTTGACCCATTTTGGTCATTTTGCGTTGACGCTTGCCTCAGGGGGGACATTTTGCATTTATTCTTGCCTCCTGGTGCTCATCCTGCCAGTACGGTTTGCCTGCTGCTGGTGACTTTGTGTTCGCAGAGGCAGATGTGAACATCCAACAGGCTGTGATCTGCCACATGTGCACTTTTCTACATCATTACTTTAAATCCTCGACTAACTGAAAAAAGAGATTTGCAACATGGATGAACTTTGGCAGATTTATTTATCTACCAACTGATTTCAAACCTTTAGGGTGAAAAAAACCGTGGTTACATTTGTAAACAGTAACAAAAAAAAAAAAAAAGAAGAAAATCCTGCGTGATTCTAAAAAAGAAAAAAAAATATCCCAGCATTTGGGTTTTTAAAAAAAATCTTATTTAATAAGGTGATACTACAAACTGATGATAAATAAGAATCTGGTCACAGACTAGCTCATTAGGAGACTAATAGGTGCAGCCAGAGCAGAAGAGAAGAGAAGCCATTGATCTGTAGAGCTTTATGAATTGTGCTTTGTGTTTTGCTGAGGGTGGGTTGCTACAGTAAGGAAGAGCTGTTGCCATGTGGGGGCTGGATTGGTCTTTAGACATGTGCATGTGGGTGGCAAGTGTCAGAATAAAACGCATGTGAATGCCAGGAGGATGCAGGGTTCCTCACAGAGCAGAGCTGATTCATGAAGAGCAGCATTATTAACGATACCTGTAGGGGACGCTGGGTTTGTTACCGCATGGGGATCCGCGCTTCAAGTTAAGTTCGAGCCTTTTTACATTAGAATTCAGCAGGGAAAGGTGATGTGGAGAGGTCTATGAGAGGAAGATTGAGCAAGGACAGCAGACAAAGGTTTGCTTCTTTGTTAATATGTTCACGTTTTGAATACTTGTGTATTATGGTCCAATGCCACGTGTGTGAAGAACCATCCGTTCAACAGAAGTACTGCTGCTTCCTTTGAATCGTTTCAAGCATTCGTGATCAGCATTTCTCTTGGCTTTTTAATGATCCTGTAACTTTTGTTCTTTGGATTATTTTCCATTAAAAAAAAAACTCTTTGAAAAGTTGCCTCCTAACATTTTTCAAGGATTTTTCTGTGTTTCACTATTTCCCCTATGACTCGTTCAACCTTTTGTTGAGATGAAGTGTTTAAAGGACAAGAAGCTTTTAAAAAAAAGACCTTGACAGCACTGGGAGAACTTTTGTTGTCCATCATTTTAAAAGGAGCCATCGTATATTCTAATATTCTAAAAGGTACATTACTGCCAGCACCATTCCCAGGAAAATCATTTTTAGTTGGCCAGAAGATTTAAATTTGGTAAATCCATGTTGGTATGATCTGGGAAATATAGAAAACATTGTATTTCATGTAACTTTAAATTTCCGAATTTTAATCTTCTGGCCAAATCCAATAAGTGTTTTTTTTTTTGTTTTTTTTGTTTTTTTTTAACCAAACAATTTGTCTCCACTCATTTGATACATAGGCAAATGCTTTCCTGGACCCTGGAAATCCTTTTGGACAAATTCTCTGCTTTACATCACAACCTCTTACAGTACATGCTTCTCAAAATAAATAAAAATATATTATTTATTATGCATTTCAGTTTATTATATGATGCCGGTTCAGAACAATTGTCCAAGCGGCTCTAAATCAGACGCAGTTAATTTAGTTGGGTCCAAATTCAATTAATTCCAATACAATACACTCTGAATCAGATCCAGTCACATAAAGTCCAACTTAATCCAGCAGTATAGCTCACAACCGTATAATGCAACATGTTCAAATCTGGCAGATCATGTAAGGTCAATTGGTCAAAGGTTATCTATCAATTTAGAAATATTCAGCATATAAACCGACATTCACCTTTCTTTATAAGTTTAGAAACCCCAAATTTTTTGGTTCATTTTTCAGAAAATATAAATGACAATACAATTATTTCACTCTTGGTTAGAGGATAGATGAAGCCATTTACTTATTTATCCTCGTTCACTTTTTTTCTGGATGAGTGATCTAGCAGCAGGGCAGTTGATCGAAATTGATGGCAACATAAATGCAGCATGTTATCAGAAAATACTGCAGGGAAATTTACAATATTCAGCCTGGAAGCTGTACATGGCATGCAGCAGGATGTTCACATGGGACAATTTCCCAAAACTACCAGCGATCCCGCTCTGTGCTAGGCAGAGGGGGATCGCTCCCTCTGAGCTTTCTGTCACCGGCCTTGCAGACGCCTCTTCTAACAGCACTGATTGTTGTGAGAATTAAGTTGAATTCTGGTCTCATCCCCAAACCTAGTCCCAGAGGTTTGAGGCTTACCTCTGAGCTGTTTGACAAATTGGAATGAGAGCTTCTTTGTGACATTACCGTAGCAACAGCTTTTTCTGACGACCAGATATTATGCTTATTTTGAGTCTCGAAACAGCCGCGCAGCTCTTTTTTTTTTCCATCTTAAACAGTTCTCCTTAAAGTTGTCCCTGAGATTCTTAGTGATTTTAATATAATCTCTAATTTAATTTCCTTCTTAGGGTTTGAGCACTATTAATCTGAATTTATGATAAACTGGATATCTGTTTATCGTTTTCCTGTTTTATGAAGTTCATCTATCAATTTTCACAGATACTGTGATAGTTATTTTGCTTCAAGTCTTCACTCAACTCTTCTTAAAAAAGAAAGTCTAATTATACCCAATTAGAAGAAAGAAATGTAGTGCCTAGCGTTTTAAAAAGAGAATGCGGCTCCAACTTTACTGGATTGCTTCAACTGGAAACAAGTAATTGAATTAAGGTGATCCAACCTAATTTATTTCGTTTATAAGTTGTCAAGTTAAATCGTTGTAAATAAATGAAGTTGGAGAAACTTAATTCAATTACTTGTTACCAAATGAAGCTATTTGTTTAAGCTGGGGCTGCATTCTCTTTCTAGACTGAGTCTGCTACTTTTATCCTGTTATTCTCCTTTTCTGCATCAGTTGTAACTATTGTTGAATTATTTTTCAGTTCAATTCAATTTTATTTATATAGCTCCAATTCACAACACGTCATCTCAAGGCTCTTTCTAAAGTCAGACTCCATCAGATCCTCCAGGTTGGTGAGAAAGTTTCCTCTCTAAGGAAACCCAGCAGGTTGCATCAAGTCTCTCCAAGCAGCATTCACTCCTCCTGAAAGAGCGTAGAGCCACAGTGGACAGTCGTCTGCATTGTTGATGGCTTTGCAGCAATCCCTCATACTGAGCATGCATGAGGCGACAGTGGAGAGAAAAACTCCCCTTTAACAGGGAGGACAACCTCCAGCTGTAATGATTTAGGCTTTTGTTTGTTTTTGTCAGGACTTTTCTAGAACCATCTCTGTCCCCTCTCAGCCACTAGTCACCATCCAGTCAGCGCAGTCATCTCCCAGCAACCACTCAGCACCTGATCAGCTACACCTGCTGCTACTAATTAATGTTTACTCTGATCACCTGATCCTCTGCCTATTTACCGGCCTCAGCCAACCCATCCCTGCCAGAATTATCATCTTGCTACCTACCTGCCTGCATGTGTTGTTTGCGCCAGTGGCTTGCATCGTTGTGCTTCTGTGTTTCCCTGAATCCAGTCCCCGCTCTGCTCCGCTAATTCACCTGCTAGTGTTTGTGTGCACCGCTTGGAAAGGAGGATTCCTAAAGTATTCTACTGCCTGCTCTACTTACACTGGAGGAGGTTTGAGTGGTTTCTATCAAGATTATGTCTATGGCTTCTGGTCATTCTGATTACATCTGTGAGTTCCTGTCCAGTCTGGTTCTGCTTGCCTACCCCACCTTCCACTACTCAACATAGCAATAAACTTTTTAAAACTAAACTCCATGTCTGGCTGATATCGGGTTCTCCAGTACTAACCATAACACCAGTAGAACCAAACTCGGTGTGAACGACCATCTGCCTCGACCAACAGGGGGTTAGAGAAGACAGAGCAGAGACATAGAAAGCACACATTGATCCAGGAATCCTTTCTATGGATAAATTAAGTTCTTGTGTTTTTTTTCTCTTTCTGCTGAAGGTACGCCTGGCTCACTGCATCTGTGTTAACCTGAAACTCTTTTCAATATGAAGCCACAGAAGGAACTGTTGCTGCCTGCTGCCATCACCTGCTTTTCTTCCGTGTTAAATTTACTCCAGACCAAGGACTGGAGTAAATTTGGCTCTACTTGCTCTAGATGAGGGATGTTGTGGCAGATTAAGCTCAGTGCAATATCCTGGATGTCCATAGATGGATAACTTTTTTAATATTTGGCAATAAATAATAAACTAAATGTGAGGGTATTGTCTTTAGAAGTAAATTGACCTAGTATAATTGGATGTGGCTGCCTGATTGGATTGTACAGAAATGAATTGCAATGAACTGCTTCAGCTTAAATGTGGACCAGTTCGGATACGCAGGTGCATCTCAACTAATTAGACTATCAGAAAGGGAATTTCTTTCTCTAGTTCAGTGTAAAAAGTGGAAGTCTTATATAGTCGGATTGCACAAAGTGACTTATTTCAAGCTTTTATTTCTATTCACTTTGATAATATTTATATCATAATGCCATTTAAAACCAAAATATATTTCCGACCAATTTTATTAGTCTTATGTAACATTTTATTTTTCTACGTTTTTCTACCCACCAAACGTTCCATCAAAATGCTTAAATACAGCACTGCAAGAGTTTTGTAGAAATTACCTTTGGTGGCTTCATCTCCTTTTGGGGGGGGGGGGGGGGTCAGCAGTCTTTACAATTATTTTGTAGAACATAACATGTACATAAGCTTCCTATACAAAAAAAATATTTTTTTATTGGACTTGTGTAATACTGACATTTTCAGATAATCTTAATTAGAAAGAGCTGCAGAAAATGTCAAATTGCAGCAGTCATGCCAATATTAATGTGTGTAACATCACAGTTGCTAGCGCTGCTTGGAGAAAATATTTAATAGGTATTAAAATTCAACTTTTCTGTACAAATCACACACCTTGGCTGGGCCTTTGCTGACCTTTCTGCTTACAGCTAATATAGAGAGATCAAGGAGAGCAATGGGTAAACTGTGCCGATGGGAGAAAGACTGGGTTATTAATAACCAATATAACCACTGCAATAGTTGACAACAATATCACATTGCCATGGTTTCCTAATAGTGTAAAACCCTACGTTCAGCCAAAGGAAACTTTACCTAGCAACTAACGAGACACCTGTGGGGCCCGTACAGCTAAGGGCCCCCCCTTCTCGTCTCACCCGGTCGAGGATTTGGCACGGAGAGAAAAAAGGCAGTGAATTCAGAGGCAAAAACAAAAGTTAAACATATATTTATTACAATTTGGAATTCCAAAGTGGGAGACACTTACACGTTTATCACAGCATCGAATACCTTAAGTTCTCTGCCTGTGTCTGAAGCCTGTCTCAAAACTTTCACGTTGTCCCCCCCCCCCCCCCCCTCCCCCCTTTAAAACAGACAGTCCAACCAGGGCTGGACCTGCTTGAGACATCCAGTCTGCTGAACACATCTGTTTCCTAACCTTTAACTTTTAAATATAATCTATCTCCTAGCTTGGTTCCTGGGAGTTTGACTGAAACAACATACACCCTCATGCAAACATTTTTAACAGCGTTATCACTCACAAGACTGTCATATGGCCTCGGTGCCTCCTGTTCCTGGTACGTGTCTCACTGAAGTCTGAATCTACCCTTTGTTTTCACACACATCCATTCCTTTAGGTTACTGGGTTAAAGTTAACATCTGTGTTACTTTAAGCTTCACTATTATATATATGATTATATTTCCATAACACAACCCTTTACCTTAATAGTAATATCAACATTACCATATTTAACAATATTTTTGCCATGTCATGTTTTCCTAATTTTATGCACCTGTAGGATTGTGGCAGCCAAACATCTGCCTGGCTAACGCACTTTTTTCTCTCACTTAACTTTCCATGAATGTGCAACGATCTTCAAATTTCTCAAAACTGATTATTGGAATGATTATGATCAGCATGTCACGCAATGATCAACCAATCTCTCGAAAATGCCATTCTGTGCGTAATGAATGCCTGAGTTTCAAATCAACTTCGGGATGACTGGCTGAAATGTGCCTCTGCGTGTAGAATTTAAAACCTGAATAAAGAATTAGACTCTATTTTTAGAGTGAGTGTGTGATCAGATGGAGATGAAGGGACTTACTTCCACCGACCATCCCCGGTGTTTGCCAGCAGGCCAGCAGCAGCAGCAGCGGCGGCAGCATCACTCCGGGGTCCAGGTGATGAGACGCGGTCATCCCCGCCTCTCGCCTCTCCTCTCGCTCCGCCGCCTCCCTTTGACTCCTGCCTCTGCTTCACTGGCGCTCTCCCCGCGGGGTCACCGCTGTGTCCACGGCACCTTTCATCTCGCTTAAAACGCAGCCGCCCCCCCTTCCCCCCCCCCCCCCCAACTAACGCAAAGTAGGTCAGTAGGTGTGTGGCGCCGGCGCCAGCGGCGGCGTTCAGGGGCGGCGTGTCGCGCAGATGGAAGCAAACAGGTAGCCCCGGTCACCTCCGCGCGGAGCGTGCGTCCACCGCGCGGTAGAAATGCGCCTTTTCTGCGCTGCAGGTCAGAGCACCGCGCAGGGACAAAGAAACGTCGCCTCTTTCGCTGGAAGAAATCCCGGCCAACTGAGGCTGGCTCGTCTGTATCTAGAGCTGGGATCCCCGAGGAAGAGGAGGAGGAAGAGGAGGAGATGTCTGCAGGAGCTCTGTTAAGTCCTCCATTCAGCCTCAAAAACACACTGCAGGTCTGCGCTCAAACCCTGTCACCAAACACAGCATGGAGGATGAATGAGGAGGAGGAGGGAGAGGGAGGAAGAGGATGGACCAGCTGGTAACACCCCGGACCCCCACCCCCCCGAAAGCCAACTGTTGATTATATAATCAGTAGAATATGAAAATGGCTTCAAACCTTCATCAGGTGTGTTGGTTAGTTCATCATTGGAGCACAAGACAGCATATAGCTACAGTCTCATCATCATGATATCCGTGTGAGGGTGGGTGGGGTGCACAGATGCATCACAAGAAATATGAGTAGCCGTAAGTTTGTATAATTCAGTGATTCAGTTCAAAAAGTTTAACTCATCATACTGCTTCCTCTCAGTCATTGGCAAGGAATTTAAGGGAGCTATGCCTGAATGTATGGCTGTCTGGTTAAGGAAAGCACTTTTTACGCAATGTATTATAATAAGTAAATAAAAAATGTAATTAGATTTTTTATAAATTGACTAATACATCGCGCGATCATGAGTTCATGCTTTTTTAGTAGGAATAAGCAGCGAAATGGGGACAACCCGGGGCGAATTGTCTTTGCCAATGGCCCAACTCTTCCTTTAAAGCATGGGGGGCCAAACCTTTCTGCACAAGGGCCGAAATTACCAAGTCAAAAGTACTGGAGGGCTTATTTTTAAAATAAGCAAAAACATTATGGGATTTTTTTCAGTGCTCTACAAAATATGATCAGTTTAATTAAAAAAATAGTTTGATTCTCTGTAGGAAAGGCATGTGTAAATTACTGTATCCAAACAGGTTTTGCTCATTTGCTTAATTAAAACA
The DNA here is from genome assembly GCF_011125445.2 of Fundulus heteroclitus. Lineage (NCBI taxonomy): Eukaryota > Metazoa > Chordata > Actinopteri > Cyprinodontiformes > Fundulidae > Fundulus > Fundulus heteroclitus. The sequence goes on from NC_046384.1 coordinate 23,333,296, forward strand.
TGGTCACCCAGTTTAGCTAATTATTTAGGCTCTGTAGGAAAGAAAAAATTATTCTTTTTGGTCTCGCAATCTAACAGGATTTGGGTCAGTGTTTCTTTTGGAAACACTTGCTGTATTTAGCTAATTTTAATACATTAATTGAAAACAAATTTTAATGCACAAATGTCTGCATTTTAGTTAAAGTCCTCGGAGACAAGCGGTCCTATTTACTATGAAATTAAACAGAATGAAATAAAATAAAAAGTGTGGTTATGAAAAGATGAATACCTCATGTTGTACCTAACATTTCCAATCCTAAGATCTCAACCTGTCTGTAAATAATTTTGCCCTAATTAAAAACATTAAAAGTTTCCACCTGCATCAGCCATCTGTGCTGGTGGACCAAGTCTTTCTTGAAATGCAGTTGGGGACATGCCTGCTTTAAAGGAAATGAACTATACCTGAACTATACCTGCATTTGTTTTTGTCTGGTTAAGAAAAATGCATTTTCGTAATGTATTATAAGGTAAAAGACGTAATTTGAAAGTAGCAATGGACTAACAGATTGCGCAATGGGAACAACCCTGGACGACTTTCTCTGCCAATGGGACAATGAGGTGCGGACCCGTTGCTAAGTTGCAGTTCCTCCAGCGCGTGCACGGCAGGCTACATAAAGAGAACACCATGCCAGACGTGTAAGCGTTGACCTTTTACATAAATATATAATTTACCCAAGATGTAGCCATTATGGACGAAGAAAACGAAGCAAAGTACCTCGATGAAGCCGTGTTTCCTCCGCAGGATTGTGTCCGAACTTTAGGCGCGTGTTTAGTCTCATAGCATGTCAACTGGGAAGTAAGAATTAATGGGGGCGGGGCATATAGTTCAGACTAAACTGTTACTTTAAGGCAAAAAGTCAAGGTGAGCAGCCTTGCAAAGCCTTCCAAAGTCAACTATAAGCATTTATACCATGGTATGGGTGATTCCAATTGGCTGCAGGGTGTCTGTTAAAAAGTGTTATAGGACACCTATAAAAAGCTTCGGTCAAACAGCCTGATTGTGTAATGTTCTGTGTTTTGGTTTAGTGTTTGATTGTGTTGCTTCTCTCATGCTTTTGGGTTTATTTCCTTTGTAGATTCTGTCTTGTTTTAGGGTTTTGTTTAGTCTGTGTATTGTTTTAAGTAGTCCGGTCTTTGTGTTAGTTCTTATTCTGTGCTTAGAGTTTATTCTCGGTCTTAGTTTTATCCTTCTGTCAGTCTCGTTATTGTTTCCACCTGCCTGTGGTTAATTAGTGCCCTCCGCTCACCTGTTTCTCTGCTTATTTAAGTCTCACTCCCTCCTCAGTTATCTGTCGGTACGTCATACTCTAATGCACCTGTTCCTCCATCTTTGCAGTGTCTGTTTTTGGTAAGAACTCCCAGCACCTTGTTTCTATTTTTGGATAACCTGTTCTGTTTGTTTTTGCCCAGTCAGTTTGCCAGTTCCGTCAAGTGTGTCTGGATGTTTGCCTTACCCTTGTTTTTGGATACTGTTTTTGTTCTTTGGCCCGTCAATAAACCCAGTTAAAGAATTCAGTGTTTTTGGCTAAAGATCGGGTTCTGTTTCACACCAATCATCACAGAACGTACCGACCATGCCGAACCCGCTGCCAAACTGTTTTTCTTTTTCTGGAAGAGCAGCGCTCTGTGAAACTGGTACTTTGCCCAGCTCACAGGCTTACGACGCTCACTCACCGGACCTCTTCCTGGAGGCGGATGAAGGATCATTGCCTGGATCGTCTTTTGAGGGAACCAGGTTAGCGGTTTGTCCCCCCGGTCTCGGTCCCAGAGGTCATCTCCGCAGCAGCGGTACTCCCACGCAGTTGTGCCTTCCGGACCCGGATTTTTTTCTGGAGGTCGATGCAGAGGTGGTGCGGGATCTTCAACCGGACCTTTTTCCCGATCAGACTCCGTCCCCCTCACCACAAGAACAGACGCAGGGTTCGCCTCGGGCTCTTGCGGTTCCAGCTGGCCGAGTTGAATTGGTCTCACCGCCTAGTCGGCCGTCCCGCCGTCGGAGGAAGAGACACTCATTTGCCTGCCACTCATCCACCATTAGCGCGCTGCGGGCCGAGGAGCCAGCTCGGCCATTGTCTGCTGTCGGACCTCAGCCCACTTCCGGTTCGGCGGACCACACTTCTTCACCTCCCGCAGTGGAGTTGCGCCCAGCTCCCCCTGGTGGTGTCAGTGACTCGGAATATATGGCCCTGGAGAGCAGAATAAGGACGTTCGCCTCCATAATTAAACGCCTCAGGGAGACTCTGGCTAACCATCATTCAGTCGTCCTGGAGAAGAAATTAAAGGAGGTTGAGGACCATTATCGGATGGCCCTCAGATCATTTTATAGCCATCCCACACCTGCTCCTGAGGCTGTCTCCGAGGGTCAAGCTGACGCCTCGGTTCCTGAGTCGGTTTTTGAGGGTCCGACTGACGCTTCGGTCCCCGAGTCTGTCCTGGAGGGTCTGCCCTCACCCAAGTCCCGAGAGGGGGTCCGGGAGGGTCCCCCGTCGGCACATGACGCGACGACCCAGAGTTTTTTGCCACCGGCCCGTGAGGTGGGAACCCAGGTAGGGTTGCCACCGCCCCGTGAGGTGGGAACCCAGGTAGGGTTGCCCCCGGCCCGTGAGGTGGGAACCCAGGTAGGGTTGCCACCAGCCCGTGAGGTGGGAACCCAGGTAGGGTTGCCACCGACCTGTGAACTGGGAGGAGTCCAGGGAGGGTCGCCTTCTTGTTACATGCTTAAGCCACGACGGGGCACCAAGCTGCGAGCCCCTCGTCGTGTTGACAGGCGCCAGGCCCCACAGCGAAACAGTCGGGTTCTGAGACCTCGTCGTGGGATTAAGCAGCAGAGGCCCCCTAGATATCCAAGAACTTCAGGGCTCTCTCAGAAGCCTCTTTCTGCTCAAACCCTGCTTAACAGCCAGCTCAGAGAGTGGCTTCACTGTCTGTCCCTGCCCGATACTCTTCAGGGGTTGATCCTGAGACTTTTTGTCGCCAAGGGCCTGGTTTCCGTTCCAGCCTTTAGCCAGGCTCCCTCCACCGCAGCTGCCTGTAGCCCGGGGTCTCCTGAAGCCTGTAGCCCGGGGCCTCCAGTCGCCTGTAGCCAGGCTGCATCTTCAGTGGCCTGTAGCCAGGCTTCCCCTTCAGTCGCCTGTAGCCAGGCTTCCCCTGTAGTCGCTTGTAGCCAGGCTTCCCCTGTAGTCGCCTGTAGCCAGGCTTCCCCTGTAGTCGCTTGTAGCCAGGCTTCCCCTGTAGTCGCCTGTAGCCAGGCTTCCCCTGTAGTCGCCTGTAGCCAGGCTTCCCCTTCAGTCGCCTGTAGCCAGGCTTCCCCTGTAGTCGCTTGTAGCCAGGCTTCCCCTGTAGTCGCCTGTAGCCAGGCTTCCCCTGTAGTCGCCTGTAGCCAGGCTTCCCCTGTAGTCGCCTGTAGCCAGGCTTCCCCTGTAGTCGCCTGTAGCCAGGCTTCCCCTGTAGTCACTTGTAGCCAGGCTTCCCCTGTAGTCGCCTGTAGCCAGGCTTCACCTGTAGTCGCCTGTAGCCAGGCTCCCTCATTAGTCGCCTGTAGCCAGGCTCCCTCTGTAGTCGCCTGTAGTCCGGCGCCCTGCTCCGCCGACGGCCTCCTGTCGCCCTGCCTCGCCTGGGCCGTCCGCCGGAGGTCCTGTCTCGCCTGGGCCGTCCGCCGGAGGTCCTGTCTCGCCTGGGCCGTCCGCCGGAGGTCCTGTCTCGCCTGGGCCGTCCGCCGGAGGTCCTGTCTCGCCTGGACCATCCGCCGGAGGTCCTGTCTCGCCTGGGCCGTCCGCCGGAGGTCCTGTCTCGCCTGGGCCGTCCGCCGGAGGTCCTGTCTCGCCTGGACCGTCTGCCGGAGGTCCTGTCTCGCCTGGGCCGTCCGCCGGAGGTCCTGTCTCGCCTGGGCCGTCTGCCGGGACGACCGCCGGACTGCCTGACTCATAGGGGTCGCCCGCATCGGACTCTGATTCGCAGGGGTCGTCCTCCAGGACGCCCGCCGGACTGCCTGATTCGCAGAGGTCGTCCTTCGGGACGCCCGCCGGACTGCCTGATTCGCAGGGGTCGTCCTCCGGGACGCCCACCTGACTTTTGTTTTTTGTTTTTTTTGTTTTTCCCGAGTTTCGCCCTGTCTGGGTTGTTTTTGGTGTAAGTTTTGTTGTATTTGGACTCTGGCCCACCATCCATGGCCTCCCTCCACCCGCCCGTTCTGGATTGGCGTTATTTTGTTTGGACTCTCGTTCTGGTTGAAGGATGTCTAGAATCCGTCCTTGAGGGGGGGGGGCTCTGTAATGTTCTGTGTTTTGGTTTAGTGTTTGATTGTGTTGCTTCTCTCATGCTTTTGGGTTTATTTCCTTTGTAGATTCTGTCTTGTTTTAGGGTTTTGTTTAGTCTGTGTATTGTTTTAAGTAGTCCGGTCTTTGTGTTAGTTCTTATTCTGTGCTTAGAGTTTATTCTCGGTCTTAGTTTTATCCTTCTGTCAGTCTCGTTATTGTTTCCACCTACCTGTGGTTAATTAGTGCCCTCCGCTCACCTGTTTCTCTGCTTATTTAAGTCTCACTCCCTCCTCAGTTATCTGTCGGTACGTCATACTCTAATGCACCTGTTCCTCCATCTTTGCAGTCTCTGTTTGGTAAGAACTCCCAGCACCTTGTTTCTATTTTTGGATAACCTGTTCTGTTTGTTTTTGCCCAGTCAGTTCGCCTGTTCCTTCAAGTGTGTCTGGATGTTTGCCTTACCCTTGTTTTTGGATACTGTTTTTGTTCTTTGGCCCGTCAATAAACCCAGTTAAAGAATTCAGTGTTTTTGGCTAAAGATCGGGTTCTGTTTCACACCAATCATCACAGATTGTTCTAAATTATTGTGCTAGCTCAAACATCAGCTGGTAACAGCAAGGCAGTTGACACTGGTTACCTTGGCAATGTGTCGCAATGAGAGATATTAAATCGTTCTCTCAGCCACTTCTTGTGAAAAGCCTACGATTTTAACTGTGAAGAAAACATTAAATGATTAATAATTCATTTAATATTTCTTTCTTTCGTAAGTGGCCACGGTATAAGGGGGATAATGCCCTTCGAGGTGTCCATTATCAGAAGTTAATGGACTTTGTGGAAGCAACTGTCCTCTGCTTCGCGTCGTAGTGCACATGCATTAACTTTGGTTTCTAGATTATTGTAACGTAATTCCCTTTAAACAGTTAGGGTAAGATGTCAGCAGTGTTTACTTGGACTTAAAGGGCCTATATCATGCAAAATTAACTGTTTTGAGCTTTTAGCTTTGTTATGATGATATTCCTTCATCTAAATTATGCCCATAGTGATATTTTACGATCATTTCCGCTCCAATTTTAGCACTTAATCTGCACAGCCACAGCAGCTGCTCCTTTTTTATACCACGCTGCAGCATCTTCAGAGCGACCCCACACGGGGAGAGGCAGCTTCGCAGTGAAGGTCCCAACCAACTTCCAGGTTGGGAAAATTGCACCAGAAAACAACTACAACAACAAATGAATACTCCGTAGAGTCAAAGGCAATATTCCATCATATATAAACCTGTAGTTGACCTTAGAAGGCCTAAAAAAGCATGATATAGTACTTTCAAGGAGATAAAGAACTGAACTTTTTCAACCAGTGTTCCTACTTCTCTGGTTGACACTTTTGATTTCTTCTGATAATTTTTTAGCACCAGACCAGGCACCCTGCTGCAGAGATACCCTGAATCAATAGCAAAGACAAGTACTGGACTAAGATGGAGACACAATGCCAAAAGATCCTTTACAAGAGAACGATGTAAAAGACAACATGAATCTAAACGTACACAGCTACCCTTAGAACAATAAGGATTTTTATTTAACCTTTTGAGCTACCTTGAGACAACACGCCTCAGTATCTCAAAAACAATGACCTAAACTGTTACTTTGGCAAGAAATGCATTGCTATGTTGACATAAGAACCAAACCACAACATCCGCACAAGGTGTATAATTATTTCAACGTAATGAGAACTTCAATATTACTTCTGAAAAACATATTTCAGTATCTTGAGAAAATGAGAACTAAACTGTGTCCTTGACAAGACAAAGTCTCAGTATATTGAGATCATGACAATCAAATCTGTACCTTTGGCAAGAATTGCCTTGCTACCTCGACACGATAAAGCATTACATTGAAAAGTTGTATCTTAGGATAATGAGATTAAGATAACACCACCTTTTCCTCAGTAAGACAAACTGTCTTCTACGGTATCTCAAGATGAGGATAACTATACTGTGTCGTTTTGCAAGATGTGCCTTATTATTTTTTAAATAATAATAACTAAACTGCCTTATCATCTCGGATAATAAGCACTAAATCATTACATTGGGATGTGTCTTATCATCCTAAGATAATGAGAACTAAGTGCTTACCTCGGTAAGACTTGCATTGGTATCTCGAGATAATGAGAATCAAACTCGGCCTCAGCAACAAACACCTCAATTTCTCACATTCAGAGAACTAAACAGTTCCTTTGGCAAGAAATGCCTCATTACCTTATGACATTGAGAATTAACAACACAAAATTCTTCAGAATCACATGAGAGTTGTTAAGATTATTGCAAGAAAATGATCAAAATTAAGCCGTGTTATAAGCTCTGCTATTTCAGTTTAATTGAATTAATACTTTATCACTAGGAGAAACAACCTTCACTTCCTTAAGATAATGGGATAATTAAGCAATAATGACACAAAATAGCTTGATTATAATAATATAATCAGATTATTAGACCATTATTATCACAACAAACGGTTTCAGTCTGAGATAAAGCTCTGAATGTGAGATACATTCAACCTTAATTATCTAAACAATTTAATTATTAAACTATTATTAGAAATATAATAATGTCTTGATATTATTTATCAAGACATTGATAGCCTTATGTAAACAACACAAGTAAACTAAAACGTAGACTGCCACTAATGACTGTATGATGTATATTTTTAAGCAAATTTGGTTATTTTCTTATGGTCAAATCTAAAACTTTTCATTGCTATCAGCAGCACATTAAAATAGAGTGCTTTTTACACTTAAGGGGGAGATTCTGGAGTTTTGATGCATTTCCAAGCATTCTTATTTGAGAAAGTTTTTTTTTTTTATGTGAGAAAATCCCAGCTCTCACAGAGGCGATGTTTTATTTTGTGTACAGAAACCAGTTGGGATGGCTCAGACATCTGCTGACTACGCCTCCAGGACGCCTCCCTGTGGCAGCTGTTCCCAGCTCCTCTTGCTGAAGTTAAAAGCAGAGAAGATGAAGAGCATCCTGCTGGAGGGTTTAAATCGCCCATCTGCTCTGGGTATGCCTGGAGACGCTCCCCCAGCCGTCATTATCCTCCAGCTCCTGCAGAAACTGACTCATCTGCTGGAGAGAAGGACCTTTCTGATCTACATACAGTTAGAAAACCGTCACAAGTCTTTTTTTTTTTTAAACTTAACCGACAGCTCTTGTTGAATATAAATTTTGACAACTTCTAATGCAAACATGAAGCTGAAGACGAGCTTTGCTGCCTCATAGTTTGTCCTAGTGATGGATATCATTCGTATCACCGTGTCCCTCCCTGAGTTGGAGGTTAGGTTTTACTGGAGCCCCTCAGAAACCCAGATACCAACTTTTTATACAGTTGTCTGTTGAGCAACCTTTGGCTCATGAGATATGGATGATGACCAAAAGAATGAGATCCTGGATGTGATGTGCTGAAATCTAAGATGCTCTACCTAATCCATAGGGTGAGATATTTGGACAGTCAGCAGAGCCCACCTCCATATTGAGGCATTCATCAGTGTATACAAGTTTCCCAGATGTTTCCTATAAGTGTGGAGAATTAGGGAAACATGGATGGACGGACAGATGGATGGAAACTTCATGGATGGATAGTTGATAGATTGAAGCATACGGAGGTTTGGATGGATGCTGGATAAATGGTTGGATAAATTGATGGATGACTGGTTTATGATCAATATAATCATGACCAAATCTGTCTCATAATGACATTTAGAATTTCCAAAATTGAGGAAAAACCCAGGAAATGTCTAGCCTGTTGTTCTGATGATCCACTGATGTAGCGTCTGTCTATGTTAGAAGATCATTTAAAGTGAGCGGCGTGAAAACATCATGTTGTTCTTACACACTGTTGGCTCATCGAGCTCTTCTCCAGCTATATAGATCTTCTGGCAAATAATAACCCCTACCTCCTTGTTTGCTTCAAGATGCCAGTGTGTTTGTGCCGAATGACGCCGTGAAAGTAAGAGAACAGAGAAGCCCTCAGGCCAAAACTGCTGAGTATGAGGATTAAAGACACACAGTGCATTTATTTCAAGATGATTTTTGCCCTCAGTATATCAGATTAAGCCTCTGTTTCTTCCCAGCAAAGCCCAAAAATAAACCGGAAAATTTTAAACTGATTTTACACATTATGCTGCTTTACATGCCAATTGGTTGGTGTATTTAAATAATCTAATAATTAACATAATTCCTGGATGATTCATCGGAATTTCTCTGGGTGTGCTCTGTCCAGCAGGGGGCGCCATCAGCCTGCAGACCAGACAACGATCAGGTGAGTCAACCAACCTCGGATGTCCTCTTTAAGCAGACAAGACCCTGCAAAATGAGGCTAAAGATCCTGCAGTGATGAAAACTGGTCAGAACCTGGCAGTGTTTAATTTTCCAGTATATGCCAAAAAATGCCACTATACAGACAGAATTACAGTATTCTCTAAGAGGCACGAATAGATTTTCATCAAAACACTTTAGATGCAAACATGGTGATATTATTATCTGAGTTGTTTTGCATTTGTTTAAGAGTACGTCCCAAAACAATGATTATTCAGCAAACTTAATCCTTCATTTCACCATGATTCATGTAAATGAAGCACAAATATGTAGCTACAGGGTTATAACTCTTCATAGCTGCCTTAAACAACCCCTCTGAGATGTTTATGCAAATTATTGCACATAAAAGCTCAAATATGCAAGATGGAAACACTGCCCTGCTGGGGCTTGACAATGTAATTCACATGTTTTAATACAAAATCAACCCAACTCCAGCTTCTTCATCTGAATCAGGTCACTTGCAAATGCAAAGGGGCCACATGCAAACCTCCGCATCTTTACTTAAGGGGGAACGAAGATTTTTCTGTCCTAATTTGCTTTTTTATTACTCTCTGCTAATGATGGAAGCCAGCCATGCGTGGAGTAAAGTAGGCAGCTCCACATATGGCGCCGCAGCCACGAGGAATGTCAGTCTCAGGGAGCAGCGATGCTCTCCGTGCCCACGTCCATCCTGCAGGACTCATCCGTCCGAGAAAACAGCAGCAGATGTAAAGTCTCTAAAAATACAACCTGAGTCAGACATTATGCTGGAAAACAGGAAAACAACAGAGGCTGCTGTCTTATTGTTGTTTCTTATTCTTGTTCTGTGCTCGTAATGAATTTTGTTCTTGTGATGTCATTGTGTTGTGATCTGCCTCTCCATCAGTCCTCCACACCTACTTTCCTTTGCGTTCCTGATCTCCTGTCTCCAGTCGTCTCACGTTGTTCCCATCTCCTCAGCCGGGATCCCAGTACAAGACGACAGATTTTCCAATAACAGTTGCCATAAATATTTTTTGGACTGTTTCAAGTTATTCCTAAATCTTTTTCTATTTGCATCACAACCACAAACTTCAATGTGTTTTAATAGGATTTGATGTAACAGACCGACACAAAGTACCATCAGGTCACTTCTTGCTTTGACCCGCCTCTATGGTCACAGGTTCAACACATTTTCTGTCTAATGTCAGCATTTTTTCAGACTTTTACTTTTCCCCTTCATTTATTCTTAGCACTTAATGTAAATTGTGGACCTCATGTTCCACTAATCATGAATAGTATAGTTCTCGCTCCTTACTGTGGAAACACCCTATTTAAAGGCTTTGTGTGTGATTTGTTTCAGAATCTATAATTGATTAAATCTGGACTGAATTATTCTACAATAAATCCAGATTATTTGAAGTCTTATTCAGTGAAATACCCGTGTGCTCTCTATCAGTACCTCAAAAACCAAACTAATAATTAAAAAAATATTTGACAAATACCGGTTTCTGGTGTGTTGAATCAAACATTAAGAGCATTGTTATAATGCAAATCATAGTTAAAGATATATATATATATATATATAAAATTCAAATCACTCTTTAATTTTTTGAATGCATAGTTTTATATTTTCAGTCAAAAAAGAGACACAAGCCCACAGTATCATACATCCTGTGCTATGCCTAACAGTGGGCATGAAATTCTTTTCCACATGTTCATCACTTTTTCCACTCCAAACCTGCCTGTAGTGTTTGTTGCCAAAAGGTGCAGTCTGTCTGAAGTTCTCCTCTGACCAAAACCCAAAGTTCCAGGTCAAGTCTCAATGTAGTTGAGGAAACTCCATGTTTCCCTTGTTATAGTCAAGCAGAAAATTATTTTTTCCTGGTGTGCCTCCATAACAGCTAGATTCAGATAGCATCTAATTGTTATTATTGAGAATTGCTGACCCCAAGAATCCGTTCTTTGCTAAAGTTCTCCAACCTATCCATCAGTAACAGTTATAGTAATAGTAATAGTAAAAACCAGGGGATAGAAACAACAACCGATGCAAAAATATCAACAGAACCAATGACTTACTAAAGAGGGACAGGACAAAATTTGGCTCTGCAGTCAGTAATGCTACATCTTTAGGCTCCCATCTTAATGGTGCATGGTGCAAGTTTTGAAATTAAATGTTTACTTTATTTCCCATACATGCCCTTAAAATTGCCGACATGTAAAATGAGTGTTCCTCTATTTACCGCAGTTACCTCTACAGGCTGGATTAGTCATTTCATGAGAGAGTGATTTGGGCCCAATCTGGGCGTGCACATGGGTGTGACGCGCTCTCGTTTGCCTGGCTACGTTGTTGAGTCTCCGCCGTAATCGATGCATTAGTGAGAGAACACCGGCTAACTTTAATATTTATAGCTTTCTTATCTCAGAAGACATTATGCCTCTGAACAAAAAACCTGTGCAGTAACTGCAGCAGATGCTTTTCTTCTTCTTCTTCTTCTCCCATGCACATGCACAGCACTGATGTCTTTTCAAACTGTCACCAGAGGGCGGGAACATCTGCAAAGATCCTGGAACTTACGCTATGCTCCTTTAACATTTGGGATCTCTATGCTCCCTGTTTATCAGGTTTCTTAGAAAGTTTTCTAATTTGTGACTCCGGCAGATCAAAATGTGTGAAAACCTACTCTCTACTGTGCAGTAAAGTCAGACAATTCCTGTTTTAGTCTGTATTTAACAGCTAAATACTGTTGTTTTTCTTAACTAGTGGGCTGTGTCCACTTAGATGGAAATCCTTAAATGTTTTTGAACATTTAGCTTTGCACTCCCCTGTGAGCATCATGCTATATTTATCTTCCCACATTGGGGTTATTCCACTTTCCTTTGGTATGTGCAAATATAAAATAACAAGCATGGAGACCCTCAGACACAGACGCTTGGATTATATTCGGGGCATCAAGGCTTCATATTCACTGACACCCAGGGGAACTTGTGTCCTTTGTCAAAGCAACTGGTTCTGTCATACTGGCAGCTTCAGCTAGGAGGCAGCCAGAGCAGATTCAGTACATCATTGGTTGGGTTTGGGTTGCAGGAAAATACAAATGACTCCACATGAATGTGCAGGTGAGGAAATAGCCATGGCAAATCCTTCAAATAATCATCAGTAGAGTTGCACAGATAAATCACTCTCAGCTTTGGTAGCACCAAACAACATGAAGAGAGACGACATGGATCAGCCCTTACCCCTTTTAGAATTTAGTTATATCATGTGCAGAAACTTATGTATCTTAGATCTATGATTTGTATGCCTGTCTATTAAATGGGAGATCCTGGGTTCAAGTCCCAGCAGTAAGTTTAGCCACTGCAACTCTATCAATGTTAAATGGCTCTGTAACAATGGTTCACATGGCAAGGGGCCTTTTAGCCTTGAATTTCTGCTTGTATCCATTAAGGATGTCAAAACTTTATTACTAGAATGTTTGTGCAATTTTGGCTTTGCATTGGACCCTATCAAGGCTCATTTAATTGCTATTGTTGCTCATGTCTGCTGATGTTTTGGAAATGACCAATTGAGATGGGCTGCAGCTTAGTTCGGTAAAGCCTGTGTAGTAAATAGGAGGTCCTGGTTTGAAGTCCCAGCAGTGCCTCTAGTTTATGGTACCGCTTCAGTGGAGAATGGAGAATCAATCTCTATGGAAAAGTGATAGAAATGGCTGACGGGGTAAGGCGCTCTGAGACTTTCTTTGTGCTTGTACCGCTTTAGGATTTCAAAACTGTATTACAAGAAACGTTGTGTCAGTTTGGCTGTGCAGTCGACCTCATTAAGCCCCACGTCAATGCTGTAGCCTTCATAAAAAAATAGGCAACGTGGTTTGCTACACAAAATGCTAGCTAAGCAAGTCAGAGCTCCTAGTTCCTAAATAGAAGATCCTGGATTCAAATACCAACAGTGCATTGTGGCTGTTGGAAGAATTCTTAGCACTTGAGGTGTTAATTTTTAATACATTTAGGAATCAATTCTTTTTTCACATCCCCTATGATATTTGAAAATGACTAGCAATCTGGCATCAAAGTGCTGTGGCTTAGTTGGTGAAAGCACCTGTCTTGTGAACAGGAGACTTTCTCAGGGTCCATCAGAATACCCTTATTCAGTAAGAACTTTTTGGCCAAAGTGGAAGTGCGTCAGCTGTCACCATGATAACTGCTCTCTGAACAGTGCAGTCAGTTAGGAGGGAGGAAGGAAAAGGAGCCTGTATGCTTCCTCTCATGCCTAGTTTAGCCTAGGAACCTTGTGACGTCCCTTACTGGTGCTAAGGAGCTATAGGGTTTCCCACAACCCCTTGTGTGACATCACTTTTAAGCACAAGCCACCTCACGGAAATCAATGAAAAGGTTCGGAGATAAGAGAGCTCACACGTTATTGTTCTTTTTCAGAAGGCTGTGGGCCCGGGTTTGACTCGCATCATCCATGTACGTTTCCATCATGTAATGACGTCGGAGTTAAAAGCTGCCCGAAATCGGCACAACAGTCCGAAGGTCCTTTCCTTCAAACTATAGAGTTCTCTTTGTTGACCCCATGAAATGTGAAGGGACAGGAGCTATTCAATTCAATTCAATTCAATTCGATTTTATTTATATAGCGCCAAATCATGAAACATGTCATCTCAAGGCACTTTACAAAATCAAATTCAATCAGATTATACAGATTGGTCAAAAATGTCCTATATAAGGAAACCAGTTGATTGCATCAAAGTCCCGACAAGCAGCATTCACTCCTAGAGAAGCGTAGAGCCACAGGGAGAGTCGTCTGCATTGTCCATGGCTTTGCAGCAATCCCTCATACTGAGCAAGCATGAAGCAACAGTGGGAAGAAAAACTCCCCATTAACGGGAAGGAAAACCTCCGGCAGAACCAGGCTCAGTATGAACGCTCATCTGCCTCGACCCACTGGGGGTTAGAGAAGACAGAGCAGAGACACAGAAAGCACAGAAGCACACATTGATCTAGTAATCTGTTCTATATTAGATGGTAATAGCGGGTGAGCCGTCTTCTCTGGATGATGTCACAGTTAACAGAACGCCAGACCAGGTGTACCTACTATGAAGAAAAAAGAGAGAGAGCAGAACGTTAAAGCAGAAATGACAACACATAATGCATAATTGAAGAACAGTAGAACTCTATAGAGTGAGAAAATTAGATCCTGATATCCTCCAGTAGCCTAAGCCTATAGCAGTAAAACTATAAAGGTAGCTCAGAGTAACATGAGCCACTAGCTAGGAGCTAGGAGCCATTATTAAGGGTATTTAGATGGAGTCTGAATCTGCCTTTGTCTGTTTGGCCTACGGTGTTTTCTTGCCACCAGCCACTGGACCGGAGGTGTACCACAGTTTTCCTCACAACCTACCTGCTGATCATTGGGCTTATTTACATAAATGCCCCCAAGCAAATGGAAATGTGTCAAACTTGAAAGCCCCAGGTTTTGGTTTACCTTAGGAAATCATATAGACTGGGGTTTTAAATCCTTTTGCTTTCAATGATAAAGGGGCTAAATGGCTAAAAAGACAAGGTGATTTCAGACTTAGCTCCTTGGTTGTAACCCTTTGGAATTTCCAGAAACTTTTTTTTGTTTTGGTTTTTCATCTGACCTAATTAAGGCTTATTTCATTGTTGTAGGTTTGTTAAAAATTATGAAAAGGTAGTTAATTATCCTAGAAAGTGAAAGCATCTGGCTCTTAAAAAGCAAACTTTTGGGTTTAACAACAAGCAGAAACTGGCTGTTTGAAGACATTTTACCACTTGTGCTGTTCATATTTAAGGCCCTTAGGATTTGGTCCCTTTTCACATGTCTGCTAACATTTTGGCAAATGAACGTTTTTAAGTGTGACAGGTGCTGTAGTTTGGATGGATAAAGTGCCTGTCTAGGAAACAGGAGGTCCTGTGTTCAAATCCCAACAGCACCTCTGGCTCCTGCTGCTCGATCAATGTTTAATGGCTCTGTGAGAATGATCCACGCGGCATGAGGGCCTTTTAGTCTTCATTTTCTGCTTGTACCCATTAAGGATGTCACAACTTTATTACCAGAAAGTTTGTGCCAATTTAGCAGATCATTGACTTTCATTATTCACTCAACCAAAATGACCCTGTACCATTATCAAGGAAATGAAAACCTTAAAACACAACCCAAAACACATTAGCATGGCTTTGTTTCAGAAGATTATTATGAGGTAGCTTAGCCAGTTAGCTTCAAGTAAAACTTGAAAACACATTAGTCAACAATCCCAAATTGTTTCATCCCAAACTAACTTTCCGTCTTCACTCTGCCAAACCTCATCATTTGTGTCCCGCTCTGGGTAATGGGAGCATCCAGTTGTTGTGCTATAAAGCATGTTTTTAAGTTATCGAATGTATATTAAATAACTCTCTACCGAGTTACAGATTAGGGCAATAGTTGAAGGAATGATTTGAGCACTGGCATTCTTCTAACAGCAAACTCTGCATACATATAGAATAAATGTGCAACAACTTCTCTCTAAGTGCATGCATTATTAACAGAAATAAAGGAACATCTAGGGAACACCATTATAGAATGTTGCTTATTTGAATTAATATAGTTCTATCAACAAATACTCTCTACTAGGCTAGTGAAATTAAAATTAAGATTAAAGAAATTTAGGAACTATGTACACACAAGAGTAATAAAAATAAAAACAGTTGAAAACCATCACCATATGAATGTTTCATTGAATCTTGGGTTTACTGTAGCTCCAAGTGGGAGAACCAAAGTTCATCTTTAAGAAAATGGATGAGGTTAAATTAGTTGAACTAATTTGAAATAACATTTTAAAGAATGATTTGTTAAATAAAAATCAACAACCTTTAGGACACTTTACTTTGTTAATGTAATTATTTCCTAAGGAAATAATTAAGACTCAAATTAGTGACTTTAGAAGCTAGAGGGCACTGTAGCAGACGATAGACCGGAAATTTTATGTGTCGGGGCCGTGTTACCATCAGCTTGATGAGTTAATCTTTAGTTACACAAAACACCATTAAATCAACGTTAATGTTCCCTATTAATGCCGTACTGACACTCGTAGTAATATCGGTTGATGGCAGAGCAAAACGAAAACAAGCATTACGTTTAAATAAGCCTAGTTACATTTACTCAATCAGCTCAGATCAGCTCCACCAGTGTTGGGCAAGCTACTTGTCCAGTGTAGTGAGCTAAGCTATCAGTTACTCAACAATAAATTAAGCTTCACTACACAAAAGCTACCACCTATAGAAATATAGCAAGCTAAGTTACACAAATGTGTTAAAAGTAGCTTAACTACATCAGAAGCTACTTAACGTTGTACCAACCGAAAATGAGTCTGATACACTGGGTAAAACATTTATTAAAGATCAGCCAAGGACCTAACACAGTGTAGACATTGCTTTATGAGCAGCATAATACAATACAAAGTGAAGTAATTACTGCTAGAAATAAAACAAAAAGGTTATTTGCCTAGTACAGTACCCAGTACTCTATGAAACAAACTACTGTTATTAGTACCAAAGTAAAGGTACTGTGTAGTGTTCTCACTCTGCTTGTTCACTAAATGTTGAAAAGAAATTAAAAGCTAAATAAAATAAACCAGGTCACTTAATAAAGCTGCATTTTCTGTATGCTTTGTATTTATATTCACATGATAATATTTTCAGAATTAATAATAACATTTCTGTTAAAGATTTAATTTATCTTCTGCAACAAGGGCATAAGTAGGGAGAACAAGCAGAGTGAGTTTTGTGTAATATCAGACTTTATTGTTGAACTAAGCAAGATTTAGACAGGATCAGAAAGGAAGGTGCATCTTCTTTCTGCCTTTCCCCAACGATCAGGGACCTCCTGGTTGTGTCTGGTGCTGCAGTGTTCTTATTGGGTAAAACACCTTTAAATCTAGTGGCTGAGCACATAAAAGACAACCTCCTGATAATATAATATGCAAAAAACGCCACCAAACGTTATTAACGCCACCGCACGTATTTTACGTCACCGCTCGTTCTGGCTGGAAACGTGCGGTGACGTAAAAAACGCGCGCTCGCGTAAAATACGGGTTGGAACTGCACGTTATTGTACGGACGATAATTTGCCTCATCGGCTTGCCATAAGTTCCACTGCCGTATACATGTGCATGTTTCGATAGATACAGACAGGAGAGGCAAAGTAGAAGCTCGCGCATGAACATGTCCAACCAACAACTCAGATTGATTGTTCACTCTGAATGTTGTTTCAAAATAGCAAACCTGGTTTCATTTCCTAGTTATGTCCTGGATTTTGTAGCGTTTGTGGACGCTACGTTGCTACTTGATCAAAAAAATAACGTCACTACAGGAAAGTTACTTGATTCATAAAGCAGCGACGCTACGGTCAAGCTACTGGAAAATGTAGTTTAACTAATAGCTTCGCTACATGTAGCGGCGCTACTGCCCATCACTGAGCTCCACCTGCTGCCACTAACTATAGTCAACTCTGCTCACCTGTTCACCTGCCTCTTTCATCCACTCTCTGCCAGAACATCTCATCTTGAAGGATGTGCTCTGCTTCTACCAGTTCCCGTGTGCTCAGCCAGATGAACTCTGTTTTCCGTGTTTTCAGCCCCCACTGTTGTATCTTGTCAGTGCCTGCGTGCTGCTGATGTCTGCCTGTTTCCCAGTGAGTTAAGGCTGCTTGCTCTGCCCATTCTGATTCCTCAGTCCATATCGCCTATTCTGGTGCTTTCATCATTGTGCTCAGGTCTGTCACTGCTTACAACCCCTGTTCAGTATTGGTTCTGCCATTCACCCCACCTGCATCCTCTGGTCTTCCCCCATTACTGCCTGCCTGTTATTCACATCCTACAATAAAATTTTAAAAAACAGATCTTTGTGTCTGGCAGACAATCGGGTTCTCCAGCAGCAGTCATAACAATCTCTGCATGGCTTGGCTACCGGGGCAGCGTTCTCCTGCACGGCTTAGAAAGATTACAAGCAGCCTATTTCTGTAGCGGTCGGCTGCATAGGTTTTGACTTTCAATCCACAGAATACAGTCTGTACTTGGCTTCGATTCTAGCCTGGGCCCATGTGGTAATGGGTCTCTGAACTCCATTCGGCCCACGGTTGCTTCGTCCCTCCTGTGTAGCTCTTCTTCTCACAAGGTCGACGGAAAAGAGGGAGATTTCCAATGCAGCTGGCCTCATAGTTTCAGTAGCACCCTGCTGTGATAGGCAGTCCCTTGGGGAGGGAGCCTCGGCTGCTTATTTTAGCATTAGAAACAGTCTGGTTTTATTTCACTTGGCTGAAATCACAACACAGTTGTTTGATGAGCAGCTAGCTAGCGCTCCAGCTCTGGGTGAGAGCTGGGGAAGGGCTCTCGTTTTGGCATCCAGGCACTCTGGGTAAGCTATGCTGAGTCTCTGATGGAGCTGCACTCGGCGCTGTCCTCGGATTGGCTTATGAAGGCTGAACGAGCCAGATCAGCCGTGCTCACTGGGCATTGGTGGGGATCTCTGCTCGGCTTGCAGAGGTACAGTTTGGCTCCCTCTAGCCACAGGAAACTGCTTCACACCGTCTCGGATCAGCTTTCCTGCAAAAGCTGAGAAAGTTCACAAAAGCTGGTTTCTGTGGAGGCTGGTTGCCTGATTCAATGTCTGATTCCAGATAAAAAAAGACTATCCTTAGCTTTGGTCCCAGTCTGAGGAAATGTTGGATGTATCTCCAGTGCTGCTACAGATGCAGACAAGAGCAATGTGGCTATATGATGTCAACCACCTTCTCTGCGGGGGTCCAGGGAAAAGAGAGCAAGCTGTTTCAGGAGGAAGGTTTTGTAGGATCTTAGGAGGCCCCCTGCTGTGAAGGTAATCCTACAGAGGGTTCCACCATCTCATATTTCTCATTGCTATCAGATTACAGCCTGATGTTTATATTCCTCATGGCTGAGGCCTTACAATGGTACCTCATCAATGGAGAATGTTAGTTTAATCTAATTAGAATTAATGATAGAAATGGCTGATGGGGTAAGGCTTCTTAGTCTTTTTTCATGCTTGGCCCCCTTTAGTGCATTGTGGTTGTTAGAAGAAATGTTAACATTTGTGTTGTAGATATTTAATGTTTTTAGGAACCTATTCCTCTTTCACATCTTCTATGATTATGGAAATTGACTTGTGAGCTAGCATCGAGGTACTGTGGCTAAGTTGGTGAAAGCACCTGTCTTGTAAACTGGAGTGCCTGGGTTCAAATCCCAGCTATACTTCTGGCTGACTTTGCATGTTTAAGGGTAAGTTAAGCTTTAAGCCCTTTTTAAAAATGGTTAAAAAGACTAGGTGAGTCCAGTCTTTGTAATGGTATTACAAGAAACTTTTTTTTTTGTTTTGCACCTTAAGGCTTATTTAATTGTTGTAGGTTTGTTAAAAAATGACAAGGCAGTTATCTAAAAGAAAAAGTATCCACACAAGCCACTTTATCCAGGAAAGTGAAAGCCCCTGGTTTTTAAAAAGCAAAACCTTTAGGTTCAACAACGAGAAGCACCTCTTGGCTTTTAGAGGAAATCTTCCTGTCATGGTGCAGCCTTGCCTGTTGCACCATGGACATTTCAGGGCACTCTCAGCCTCCCATAGAGCTCCAGATCCCATGCTCCACTAATCCCCTACACCTGTCAGCCACTAATCAGCCAGCACTCAGCACACCTGTCAGCCTCCCTATTTAAGCTCCCTGCTTTCAGTCCTCCCCTGTCGGTTTGTTCTGTTGGTTACTGTTTACCACTGCTCATGACTGCTCGCCTACCTTTTCTTGCCTGCCTGATTTCCCTTCGTCTCCAGTCCTGCAAGTATTCACTCAGATGTTCTGCTGTTAATCCTGTCCTGCAAGTATTCATCCTGACGTGCTGCTGTTGCTCGGACTGCAAGTATTCACCTGCCGAACTGCCAGTTCCTGCCATCACTATCCTCCTGCTCCAGCCCGGTACAGACTGTTGGTTTATCCATCCTCCACTATCCACCACCTTCAATAAACTCTCTAAACTAAGCTCTGCTTGCGTGTGGTTGTGTTCGGGTTCACATAAATCATGACACTTCCTATTTAAGGCACTTAGGATTTGTTCCCTTTTCGCGTGTCTTCTGACATTTGGGCAAACCACCATTTTAAGGCCTGTAAACAGCACTGTAGCTTTCATAGTTAGTGACTGTCAAGTGAACAGGCAGTCCTGGGTTCAAATCCTAGCAGCACCACTCTGTCAATGTTTAATGACTGTGAGAATGAGTCATATGGGTTTTCTTAATTTTCTGCTTGTACCCAATTAGGATGTCACAACTTTATTACCAGAACGTTTATGGCAATATAGCAGATCACACTGGATCATTGACTTGCATTATTCATGTATCCAGGATGACCACATGCTACAGTGGACAATCGCTTGCATTCAGTTGAATAGTTTTATTATTCTATTTGGTTCATGCCAGAAAACTAACCAATTTTAATTTCAATTCTTGTAAGAAAAGTGGTCAACATTGAGTATTTCTTGTACATCTATAGTCTTTTGAATGCAATTCTTATTTGAAATGGTCACCAGAGATAATATAAAAAATATTTCTTGATATTCGAATGTCCTAATACCACTCTGTGGATTTATTTATTTATTGTGGATGGTTTTATGTCTACAAGATAAAATTACAGCCCTATGACGTTTTATAAATTGAGTCTGACTGTCTCAGTCGACTCTACTGAAAGCCCTCCAGCTTCTTCTTGAGTGTTTGCGCGTTTGGGGCCCTCTAACTTTGCTGGCATCAAAAAGTGTCCTGAGGATCAGCGATGTTCCCCTAAATGTGTGTGTGCGCGTCTCAACTCAAAGCCTCTGGGATGGTCAGGTCCAATTCTTATCACTGCTGTCTTTGAACGGGCTAAGAAAACAGTTCGCCCCTCCTCTGTAATCCACCAGTCTCCCACTTTTAACCATCCAAACACTCATATATTCATTTATGAACTCATCTTTCTTCATGTTCTTGTTCTCATAAACCCATCTGTCAATTTATTGCTCCATGATGATTCCCCTTCCAGAGGTGTATGCTAAAACCAGCTGCCCTGCAGTTACCGAACACGCTGTTGTTCCGCGGACAGTTGCCACCTCATCATCTTCATCCGATTTCACAGCTGTATTTGCCCCGCATCTTAACATGTCAGGTTTCATTGGACGGTCTCGGCTCTAAATCCTTTTGCTATTGTTGTAGTGTTGATGAGATGCAGTGATTAAAAGAGATTTCCATCATTCAATATTTGTTGAGACCCAACACCAATGTTCTCTCCTACATTATTATGAGGAAATCCTTGAATTAGCAGCCCTTAGAGAGTCTGAGCCTATACGTAGGAAGCTCTTATCAAAGCAGAAAAAGACCATATTAGGGATTGTAGGTGAGATTTATCAGATCAAGAACAGATTCTTTTCAATCAGCCATCAAGGAATGACTTACAGGATGACTTCTAATTCTTCTTTTTACACTGAGGTGGAATTTCTTTCCTTTTTGCCCAGTTTTTTAATTTGGAGGAGAAAATACACTCATTTTTTCAAATGTTAAAGGAACATCCCTACAAACAGGGCTTTTTTGGGACCGTTCTAAATGTGATAAATTATTACCTGATGGTGAGAGCTCTGTAAGAATACTAATGCTACTTTTTTTTTTGGTCCTCCATAATACTACACAGGCAATTTATGTTAGTATCTGAACAACCTTTGAAACAATGACTCACAAGTTTAGTTTTTTTTGTACTACAGCACTGTATTCTACCTTGTAAATAAATATGTATTAGAATATTATTTGTAATTATCTTTTTCTTTTATAACCACAGCAAATGTGATTTTAGTTTGCATTTTAATCTTAAATATTTTGATCAATGACTCATGGGAACTACCAATGCTAGTGCTTGGTAGGGTGAAAAGAGGAAAAATATTTTTTATTTGGTATTAATATGCTAACAACATTTTTTAGCATCATTGCTAATTTGTGCTTTACCCCTTACTCAAGGACACAACTTAAGGGCCTGTTGTCTTTTAATACTATCTAAATTCACATCTTTCTCTCAGAAATTCATTTACAAAAATGGTAACCCCTTATGCAGTTTTTCATTGTGTGATGTTTTCTGTTTGAAGTAAAACTTGCAAAACTTTTAAATAGATAAACCTTTGTCTTTGTTGTATCTCTTACTTTTGTGTCCAAACAAAGCATGGAGTTTGAGTCCAGAGGAGCTAGCTGTGGTTTTAAGTTCGTCACCAACTAGAAACCTATTCATCATTGGTTTTTGCCAGGAGGCAGCATGTTCCCATTACTGGCTGCATTGATCACACGAGTAGAGCGAGTCGGGCGATATTTTCCATTAGGGTTATAGAGTTGTTTTGTGTAGAGCAGTTTTTAGAGTTATGGCGAAAGGCTTTTAGTGCATGCCACAAGCACACTTATCAGAGGTTTTATTGTTCTCAGAACACAAGAGTGCCCTGGTTAGAGCTTTAAGCAACAAACTCTCAACATGAGTGCAGCTGGTTTGATACTGGAGAAAATAAAAGGGTAGTTTGTTGCAGAAGCTTAAGCTTCTATGTTGTTTGTAAAACATAACTCTACATGCTTTATACGTTTTTTTTTTCTTATTTTACTAAATTTTCACCAAGTAATTAAAACTAATACTTCTGATGGTTAAGATGATGACCTCCAGAAATCGGTGTCTTGTTGGGATGACCTGGTCGCCCACCAGAACTCCACCCTATAGTTGATTTGTTGTTTTGTTTTCTTTGTTTCTTGCCCTCCTTCCAAGACCCTTTTCACCCACCCTGGTTGGGTTGCTTTCATTTTGGATTTCTTGTTTAGTTTTTGTCTTCATAGACTTTTAGGGCGTCTGTTGTCTGCTGTACGGGGGAGGGCTCTGTTAAAATCTCCAGGTGTTTGACTATTATTACGTTTAGGTTCCTGGGGATTGTGCATTCCTTCATTTTATTCACGTTTTGTTTCCTCTCACTCTTTTTTGGGTCCTCCGTTGTGCTACCCTTCGCCTCGTCTGCTTGTTGCTGTGTTGCTGATCCGTGTCATTGTCTGCCCTGCCTGTAAGTTTCATTATTATCTTTTCAATAGATAATCACATTAATGTCACCATGTGGCTGCCTTGCTGTTGCCTGCGTTCTGGTCCATCAACAAGCATCAATAACTATACAAACATGACACTTTTCTACTATTTGTAGCATTTTTATATGACAATTATACATGAAATAATAGCCAGAAAGAAGCATACATTATTTATCTTTACATTGGCAGAAGAGGGTATTTATATTTATATTTCTTTGGCAAAAAAATTAACTTTGTAATATTTTGAAAGCACTAGTTTTTACGATAGTAAACTAAATAAGATTAGCCCTAGTTTAATCAATCTGATGCTTCTTTTGAAGGGTGAACTTGCACAGCACTTTCATTTATTGTCCATAAAGATGTAATCAAAGACAATCAAATTAACTTGTGGTGCTCCTCAGGGAGATACCCTCAGAGCCTTTTATTTTTTTCTGGTTAAATTATTTATAATTAGACCTCCTAATCAGTTATTTCATTTACAGGGTCATTCATCTCTAATAACCCACAGAAAAGGTTACAGTCTTTAAACTTGCTATCCTTAAAAAAATATTTACGTAAACTATTCTTTATTAGTAGTAAATAAATATCTAAACTGTTGTTTATATATCTTTCTCCTCTACAATGCCATCAGCTTTTCCTGTAATTTATTGCTCTGCTAATGATGACCAGTTAAATTGATAAATAAAAAGAACCGAACCCCCTGCATTTCTTTCAACTACTAGAATAATTTTGAGATATGCCTGGTGTTCTTTGCTGGGGAAAAGTTTAATAAACAGACAGACCTCAAATAGATGCAATTTTAGTTGCAGTTGAGGACAATTTTAGTTGCAAAGCTGATGGAAAAAATATACTGAAAATATGTTTTTGATGTCTGACATTTTCAACAAAAAGAAAAAAAAAATTCCAAGTCATATATCAATCGAGGTTTTGTGCCTAACTGCAGTTTCTCTGTCTTTGTTATGAGCAGCATTTCGATTGCAAGGAGACATTTAATGTGTCATCAAGTTCAGTGAGGTAAAATCAAATAAAAAAGGCTTTTTCCACTAATACGAGAAAGTGGATTTTTATAAGGGAATGATATTTAGGGAAAAATTACAGAAAAAAATGATTTTAACAGGAACTCTGTAAGATTGATCTCTTAGACTTATACCATCAACCTTCAGCGATTTAGTGAAATTTAGCTAAATAAAAAAAAAAGATTAATACTCTTGATTCTTTGTCTCTAGAGCCTGGACCAATGTTGGTTTTTAGATTATTCAAGATCACAAACATCGGGTCAGGGGTACCACTAGGATACCCACAAGATGTGTCTCAATTCATAAAATGTGCTATGGCGTTGGTTAAGGTTACAGTGTTTATAGAATCGTAATAAAATTCACAGACAATCAACTTTTTCTGAGATTTAATTCATTTTATCAAACAGCAACTTTTTCTTCCTTATGTTAATCCATGATCAATAGGATCTAGATTATTGATAGGATGGTAATGTATGTTTACCTCTCAGAATTTCTGATAAAAGTTTCTAGTCTGTGAACATGTTCCAAATTGAAATGGCACAAATTTTTGTAAGATAACACAAAAAAAACTTAGAAGAAGAACATAGTTAAAGGACTTTTTTACTGCCCTAAAACAAGTCAGAGATTACATGTGTGCATTCACTGATGGAAATCTAACATCGATGACAGACTGTAGTAGTAATGGCATAATTCCAATATGACCTGTTAGTCTCCCAGTTCACTTCACACTCAGCTGCACAAATGTCTGCCACATTTGAGTTACTTTCCATTTCAGAGATTTCTCTCGTTTATTTTTCTACTCTCCAGTTTTGAGAGGTATGTTTAAAGGTTTAAATCAGAATAAAACCTTAAAACGTATTTGAATTTCTGCTTTGTATCCCTTACATTTCTCTTTTTTTTTAGGAGTAAAGTTGTTTTGTACCCTTTCAGGCCCAAACGAGCTCAAACTATAAGGGACAATTAGGATATCACTGCCTTCCTATCCTACTGGAGTCACCCTCTAAGGAGACACTTTTATAAAACTCTTTTCCTTTTTTGTCACCAGTTTTTTTTTAAAGCTATCTAAACAATCAGGAATTGACCATCTCTCCTTCACGCCCTTCTGCTTTCATTAGGAGTGTGGTATCCCAATAGACATTGTGTAAAATGTCGGGAGGTAGCGACACAGAAGGGGGAGGTGGGGAGGGGGTGTGCTGGACCAGCCTGGGTTCATCACCTTGCTGGAGGCCACACATGGATCTAGGCAGAGGAAGCCAGGCAACTCATAGAGTGGCAGAAACTTCACCGGCCCCCAGTGTTCCCATTATCTACCATCTTTATGCTAGGGTCCCCGTGTACGCTTCATCATTCCCGATCAGGTCCCCAGCTTTGGGTTTACCTGTAAGCAGTTTAGACTTTGGACAGGAGCTATAGTTGGTGAATTGGACCAAGAAACATTCGTAGAGGTAATAAAATATTCCCCTTGACTAAGTAAATCAATCAAAGGTCCACAAATTGAGATGAGCAAGTACGGCTCAAATTATAAAAATATAGCATATGATGAAAAAGTTCAATATTTTTGTTACAAAGTGAAACTTGTGTATTATATAGGTTCATTACGCACAGAGTGAAATATTTCTTGGCTTTGTTTCTTGTAATTTTGATTATTATGGCTGACCAAATTCGGAGGCTTAATAAATAGTCTCTGACATGAGGTACGGGGTGGTTTATGCCGATTAATAAACCAAACAATTTGCATATAAACACTTGTCAGGCTCAAGTCATTGCAAATGTGGTAAACTGATCCGAGTGCACATGTGCGCCCGATATAAACGTGAATATGACGGAAATACGTCAGGACTGCCGATAAACCTTTCTATTCTAAAAATAAAAGAGCTCAAAATTAATGCTTACTTATATAAAACTGTTTTGTTTATTATGTTTTGTTGTTTAACAAAGACAGAAGTACCTCTTCTTCTGTGGTTTATTTGAGGGGAATTTGGTAACAGCGCATATCAGAGTGGTTATATTCTGAACAAAGCCAGGTGCATGTACACATACATTATGATCGGATTAAATGATTGTGTGCCCATATAAACAGTACAATACGATTACTTAATCCAAATACATTTTAATTTGATTTTGTGCATTTAAACTGTTCTAATGTCAGGCTTTTGAAAAATATTTCCATTTCTTTTCACTCAACACCTGGTTGATGCTCCTTTTGCAGGAACAACTGCATCAATGCGGTGGCATCAAAGTGATCAGCCTTTCAGAAAGAGAATGTTTATGCTGACAGATATTGTGACACTTCATTTCACTAATTATATGACTTTTCAAGTTAATTTGTTGTACCATAACTCCTTAGGGATTTAACAGGGAAGGGGATAGCATGTGCTAATTTTCTGTTTTTTTGTCTTGTTCTTTTTGTATGTATTTTTTCTTTTTTTCATTTAACCAATTTACACTATTTGTGAAGATCAATCAAATAAAATAAGATTGGAAACATGTAAAGTGCATGTTGAAATGTATCAAAATAGGTGAAAAAGCTAAGGGGGTGTCAATACTTTTGCAACATACTATAATATTTATTTATGACTGGAAACAAATTATTTACCTACCTTTAAAATAATTAACCTTCTTTCACTTACTGGATAAATACAATCCATGGAAAATGTGTTTTCTAGCTGAGTAAAATGTTAGGACAGCGCACCACCTAATAGCTGTCTTAACCCCATCCCCCCACCCCCGGCTGAAATCATTTCAGTGACAAGCTTCTGGCAGCTATCCACATGTCTCTGATATCATGAAGACGGTTTGCCTCACTCCCGACTTTCATCTGTGAGATGTTTGAGGCGTTTCTTGCATCTATAACCCATTTCCAGTCACCCTACAGCATCTCAATGAGATCAAGACCTGCCTCAGGACTTCTTAAGTCCTTGGTGGATTCAGGAGCGCATTCTGGATCATTGTCATGTTCCAATGTCCAGTTCTTGTCACAGCTTTATCTTTTTCACAGATGGCCACGCAATTTTGTCACGGGCCCTATGATATTTTGTATAATTCATAGGGCATGCTGTCATGGTGAGCTGGCCAGGTCCTGCCACTGCAAACCATGACACTTCCACCTCCATGCTTTACAACTGGTATGAGGTTCTTTTTGTGCTTTACTGTATTTACTTCATACCAAACATTGGGCTCCTCTTTTCTGGTGATCAAACCTTTCAGTTTAATACTCATCTGTCCAAAGAAAATCATTCTAGAAGTCCTGGTCTTTGTCTAAAATCTCCCTGGCATACTTTAGTCTGGCCCTGATAGGGTTTTTATTCAGAAGGAAAACATTTCCTTATTGCACGTTACCCATGAAAGTGAAACTTGTGCATTCTCTTTCTGGTTGCATATACATGCTACAGATAGAGGCCGCTGTAGGTCCTGTGATCACATTTTAAGATCGTTGGAGACTTCCTTTAGCATCTTGCATGCTACTTTCAAGGTGAACCTGCTTGAATGACCAAAGGTTTAATAGGTAAGGACTCTTTAGGCAAAGAGAAAGTGCGTCAGTGTCCAGCATGATAAGTGCTGTCCAAATAATACAGTCAGTAATGAAGGAGGTAGGTAATGAGCCTGTATGCTTCCTATGTTAGTTCCTTTATGGCGCTAAGAAGCCATAAGGAATCCCACAATTCTTTTGCATGACATGATGAACAAGCACAGACCACCTCACGGAAATAGAGAGCAAAGAGAAGAGAGTGCACACCTGATAGTTCCTTTTCAGAAGGCTGTAGGCTGGATTTGACTCGCATCATCCATGTCCATACTGTCCAAAATTGGACCAGCAGTCCGAAGCTCCTTTCCTGCCCACAATACAGTTCTCACTGTTGACCTAATGAAAGGTCAAGAAACAGGAGCTAGGACTCCTAGGAGCGATAACCAGAATATTTCGGATGCAATAGTTTTAGGTGTACTCCACTTGTAGGCTACTTCCTGCAAAGCAGAAGAACTAAATTCTGTTGAGATGTCATTAAATCTTATAACAGACCCATAAGCTGCTACAATCTTCTCTTTATAGGAATTTAACAGATCTGTAGGCACTTCAACCATCAGTATCACCAAATTAAATGTCTGAGGTGTTAACAGGGCAAACCTGTTTAAAAATGTTTTTTAATATCGGGCAATAAATGTGACATGTCTGTGTTTTATGATTTTAGCCATTTTTGGTGGGAATAAATCTGGGGCATTCAAATATATTCCAAACCAGGAATTGTATTTTTTATTGCAGTATACACAATATTTTCAAAGGCTTTTTCTTCAGCAATTAATGCTCATTTATATTACTTGATGTGTATTTTTTTCTAGCGTTCATTTGACCAAATATGTTAGAAAAAGAGGAAAGGTAACTCTGTTCTTGCATATGAGACAACATGTTTCTTTGAGTCAGTAAAATGCAGATGGTTCACTGCTTTGTATAGATTTGAACACCAATCATGTTTGGAGACACTTATAAATGATCATGTTTGTTGTGTGCTTGTTACCATAATATCAATCAAAAAAGATTACAGTCTATCGACATACATATTAAAATGGTTACTGTGATGTGAACATGTTTGAAATTAATACATTTTCTTTTCAAAATGTCTATGCTTATTAAGGATACCTATGTGATACCAAATGTAAAACTTCACAGAACATATTAGTAGCTGGACCTACATGAAAATATTTTAGATAGAGTATTTGTAGTACAATTCATCAAAGTTAGTTTCATGAGGCTGTCCCAACTACTAGCTGTACAAATCTGAAATATCAAAACTTGTAGACTGCTGGTTTTGCGACCCAACTCTGGGCCAAACTATTGGCATTAGGACCACCCTTCCTCTGATCAGTTTCACCTGTCACTTGTAATTAGTTTTCACTCCGGTCACCTGTGCACTCCTCTATTTATACCAGCCTCACTCCTCTGTTTGGTGCCAGATTATTCCGTTTCCTTGTGTAGTGCATTTTTTGAGTCTAGTCCTGCGTTTCGATCTGACCCAATTGCCTCCGGTTATCTGAGCCCACCTGACTTTGAGTTAGCGTGTTCCCTGTTTTGGTTATTAGTTTTGCCTGTGACTGCTTTTGGTCTGCTTTTGGTTATTGTCCGTAGTCGTCCCGTTTTTGTTTCTGCCTGTTCCTGTTTTTGTTAATAAATTACCTTGCACTAAACCTCTGCTTGTCTGGGCGAATACTGGGTCCTATTAATCTGATTCTTGACAAGACTGAGACACCCCAAAGACCTAGCTCTATTTCAATCTATTGCTACTGAGGTCTTAAGGTCAAACTATTGGTCTAACAACTAAACAACTACTGCCATTAGTAATAAAAATCTTGGAAAGGCTTTTTCAATGCAACTGCTAAAAATGTAGACACAAAATGTCTATTTTTAGTTAAAGTGGTTGTCACTAGTTGTATTTGTCAAAGTACTGTTCCAACCACTGACCAGCTACTGACCTTACAAAATGGGAATAGCCAAACTTCAGTCGTTTAGTTCCAAAGCCCTAGATTCAGATCAGCCAAAATATCTACTTTTTGTGCAAATGGTTTGTAATGGTTGGTTTTAATATCTAAAAACTGCTTAGCGAATCTGAAACTGAAGGCTCGTTTTTGTCCAAAATTTGTATTTATTTGTAAAGCACATTTCAGTAACAAGACAACTCAAAGTGTTGTACATGAACATAACATAAGAAAAGAAAACATTAAAGAAGCAAACATAGTGGGCAATCCCACATGTGATTTTTGTGGTCTCTGATGTAAAGTTACCTACTGACAAAAAAAGTCCTTGTCCCAGGATTTAAACCTGTCCAGTGATGTACCTGAAAGGCCGACCCATTTTTTCCAGGTGCTCTAGCAGAAGAGAGTGATTAACAGTACTGAATGCCGCTCTGAGGTCCAATAATACCAGCACTGTGGTTCTTCCACAATCTGCATTTATGTGGATGTCATTGAACACGTTGACAAGGGCGGTCTCTGTACTGTGGTGAGCACAGAAACCTGACTGGAAGACATAAAAGGGTCTGGTCGTTGTTAAGAAGGTGTTTAATTGTTGAAACACAGCCTTTTCAATAATTTTACTGATAAAGGGAGGAGGGGGGGGGGGTAAATGTGCCTGTAGTTCTGCAGTAGTAATTGGTCCAATTTGTTCATTCAACAGTGGTTTGATAACAGCTGTTTTTAGAGACTGGGGGAATCCATCTGTCAGAAGGGACGTGTTAATTATCTGAGTCAAATCAGATGTTATGACAGGCAGAACGTTCTTAAAGAACGCTGTGTCGCCTGCAGGAGGGTTAACTTAGCTGTTGTAAGATTTCTTTTAAGTTTTTGTAGTTTATTTGGCTGAATTGGGACAATTTGTCAAGATCAGTTCTAGCTGGAGACAGCTTTGGTTGTGAACTTGATATGATGTACAGACTGGCCTTCTAATCTTTTGGGGTTTTTCAGTGAGGAAGTTAGCATTCATTGCTGGCCCTGTTGGAGTGGAGTCAGATGCAAACATTCTGACATCCTAAACATCTAGTTGTAGTTTAGCTGGTTTGTTGTGAGGTTCGCTTTCATAGAAATTTGGAAAACAAAACTTGATCATTTTAGATTGAGAAAGCAGAAATATTTCTTCACTGACTTACTGATTGTTTTTGACTCATTTTTGGTGGACTTTGAAACTAATATTAAGGTGATCCAGAGGTTGCTTCTGATCCATGTATGACTAACTGAGCAGGACTTCTTACCCTCTGAAACAGTCAATCTGTTTTAACTTTTAGCAGATTATTTGTCAGAAAACCAAAGACCTGTGGAGAGAGTGCATTTATCTCAATGAAAGATTGGAGGTGGTTAGGGACGTAATGGAAACCCTTTCTTGTTTCCACAGTTCAAACCATTCTTTGTGAAGTTTTGTAGAGCAGATTTTGTCTGATTTGGCAATATGCTCATGCTTTTTCTGCCTCTTCAGATTCAATGTGGAACACATTTAATGCTCTATTTGTAGTTTCTCCCATGGGCCATTTTACAGTCGGGTGGATGGGTTAAGGCATGATTACCATTTAGTGTTGTATAGGTGCACAAAATTAAAGGCAAATACAATTATGTATGTTGAGCATCTGCACTAAATGCAGACAATGGTCAGTGACGTGAAACCTGTTATCTATTGTTTGCATTGCCCCTAATCCAGACATCCTAACCCTTCTGCTTTTTTTGTTGCTTCTGCGGCTGCTGTCCAACCCTAATGATGAGAGATTAAGCTCTGCACAACTGTCCATCTGACATGAGGGCTGGATTTGTGCTGGATTGGAAAAAATCTGGACGGGTGGCCACCAAAGCTCTGTAATTCTGGACAAACACGGTCTCAGAGGGAAGCAGATTAAAAAGCAGGAGAGGTTAGTGTGCAGGTTTGGAGGCGCTTGGATGTCCCAGGAAGTTCTGGTCCGGTTTCTCTGAGCTGTTTTCGTGTCACTAGTCGTTACCAATAACAAGGACGATGGCTTTGTGGATTCTGAATGCCCCCCTGAGGCAAAAGTTGTGATTCAGACTGGCCCATCATCCCCAGACATGCCCCTGCAATGCCCGTGTGCCTCACTGGGCATGTCCCCCTTTTTTTGTTGCATCTGATGGAAATAAAAAGGGGGGTGGCATAGAGGGTGGTGGGTGATGGTCGAACAAACTACCCCTCTCCCATCACACAGCCTATTTACAAAACATCACTGCAAACAGTCGCGACACAAACCGTGTTCGACAACGATGCGAGTCGGTTTCGTCATATAAATTCGAGAAGCGTCACGTGTTGATTGGGTCGCTCACGTGACCCCCCACTGGATGGGCCAATAGAGTGGCAGAGTTTTTTTTCGGATCAGAGCGAAAAGAAAAGAGGTGGGTGGGGGGGAGAAATAATTTTCCCTTTGCGATTTTTAATCCTTCAACAGCGAAAGGGATCGTCGGCTACTGTATCCTGCACTGCGGAAAGGTAAACTCTTTTTGTCGCTCCAGTTACTGCTTCTCTTTTTTATTCACTGAAAAAAGCAACACTTTGGGAAAAACAACAACATTTAAGTGCAATACTTATTTTAAGTTTTTAGAGATAAATAATTTGAGTCCTTTCTTTGTTGTTGGAGTTGCAAAGGCTTAGAACTCTGGAAAACTTGAATGTCTTGGTTTTTGGTGAAGTTGGGGTAAGCCATCAATAATTAATTAACTTGGTAACTTACCCAACGCCACCGACTTTTTCCCCTGAATCGACTCGATTTAATTCTCTTTGGCAAAACCCAATATAATGAATTCATGCTAGATCAGGATGTTTTGGGCATCCCCTGAAAAAAGGTCAGTTTTCCAGTCAGTCGATTTTGCTTTTAGACGTCCAGTGAACATTATTGTTTGACTGATTGTCTTTGCTTCAAGCACGAGCGATTTTATTGTCTGGGAATTAGCCGCATTAGCTATACAACGGATTTGATGATAGTCGCTAGATGAGGTCGTTATACCGATTATCTTCGTGCAGATGTTAGCGCTGCAGCTCGTCTTATTGTTGGGTAGTTACACACCGGGAAAAAAATGTCATCCATCATTTTGTCGGAGTCTATCCTGAACTGCTTCTTTGTTCGGCTAAAAAGGTCAGATATAACCTCGGCACGGAGGAGACGCTGAAATGCAAAATGAAAAAAAAGAAAGCATAAGAGCAAAGGAACTGGGGACGTTCTTGTCTCATTCCGCATCAGCGCCTGGGGGAAGCTTGGCGTATGGAAGCCATGACTTTGTGACAACCAGTGATCTCACATTACAAACTGTGGCAAATCTAAAATGGCCGACTTAGCGCTGATTTTCGGGGCACAACATGGTGTGCCTCCGTTCTGACGGCTCTCCGGCTTTTAGCCCGCATGGTAGAGGTCCGGCAGGTAGCTTTGAAGCCTCTCCTGATTTTGGATTGCTCTTGGTTGCCGGGTGCATCCTCCTGTTTGACTACTCGGGGTAGCTGCAGCTTTGATTGTGATTAAGGTTGAGACGTCAGGATGCTGGGCTTCTGATGTGGACTGACAGCTCTTGAGAGGACTGTCATAGCGGCGCATAGGAAGGCCGACTGGGCGGACGCCCCCCACCTTCGACCCCCCCGCTTCGCCGCATAAAACAAAAGCCAGACGAGACGAGAGCTGCTCATATACCAGGACACTAAGCGAGAATAGCTCAACTCTTCACTTCTACTTGATCAGTTCCTTTCTCTGACAGCAACGAACAATTATTCAGCGCCTTCCTCCTCCAAACTTTCAACTATGAGAGGTTTTTCTTCAGATTTTCCCCAAAGCTCCTTTAATACAGAACATATGGCTCAAAGAGGTCACCCTCTGTGGTCCCCCTCTGCTGCCCTACATGCTCGCTAATTTCCCTTTTGTTCGTCGCTAATTGGAGCACAAACATGTCCAAGAATTGGTTAAACGATGATGGACGGGCCGTCGCAAACATCTAACGCTGCAAGCAGTTCATGCGTAGGCTTTGCAGCAAGCAGCGAACATTGAAAGCGTTTATGTCCAAGAAAACAGATGCAAAAATGCTGCAGGAAAGATGCAAATACCCTTCATGATTCAGTTTGAGCATTTTTGGCACTTTTTGGGTTTTAATTCACGAAAGGTGTTTTTCTGCGCTTGCAAACAGACATTTCTGCATGTAGGTTACGGCTCACATTTGATTAACTCGCAAAACCCCCAAAAATGGATTGTATCTAAGACATTTTAATAACTTACACATTCTATAGTCACATTTAAAGGTACAGAACTCAGGATTTGGGGATATATATCGCTTCAATATTTAATTCAAACATGTCGATCAGGATTCAGCAGAAGATAGTAGCTATGGCCTGAACTAGTCCCCTTATTGATTTTCCTTCAAAGCCTTTACATTTGTTTCCCTTCCAGCTTTATTAACTGACACCTCCGTATCTCCATTGACTGGACGAAAGTTGCATTTTTTTTTTCAAATCAAGTGAACAAATGTGCAGGACCATATTTCACAGTGTATGGAGAAGGAGTGCGGCAAGATTGTCTTTATGTGGAAGAGCAGCTGCTAAATGCATTAATCTACATTTTGAACAGCAATGGGTATTACTCTGGAGATAACATCTTTGATTTTCATGCAGAAGCTGCAAAAAAGCCTAAAAGCTCAGTTTAATTATTTTTTTTAAATCACTGACGGATCAAAAAATAAGGAAGTTCCTCATTTATTTCAGACTGGTTTAGACATCTGAAACAGTGATAAGCTTTGCCTTATCAAGCAAAAACGCTTGAAAAACATGAACCACTTTCTCTATTTCTACACTTCCTAGAAGCCAAACTCTCCCTTAAAAGTTCCTTTTCCATTTAAGATCCACAAACAAGCTCCTTCATTGCTCTCTCGACCATTGGCAGCAATTTTCCATCATTCACACACGGATGGTTCTGCATACAGTGTAAGCATCTCCTCATTGTTGGCAGCAACTATAGAGGAAGGAGGTCAAAGGATCACATATTCGGGTTCTTCATGAGCGACACTCAAGTCTTTTCTGTGGCCGAGGCGAGGAGAAGAACAGAGGAAGAGGAGGAGGGAGCCATTTTGTGCACTGCGTTGCCCAGCCGAGCGTAAAGCGTGATTAATTCAATAGCCGCCATAGAAGAGAAGGAGGAGGCTAGCTGCGCTGCAGCACCGAGCATGACCCACTTTCCCCGTCAGATGTCAGGAAAAATTCCCTGCCACATCCCTCTCTGCATTTTCACTTTTAAAACAACTTCCTGCCTGAGGAGCGACGCAGAGATCCCAGCGAACCCCGGTCAAATCCACTTTCAATTTCTTTTAGATTCGACACGGTACAATAAAAACGGGAGGAAACATGCTGGAAGGTTTTTGGCGCCAATGATTCACAGGCCCTTGACCTCATTCTTTTAGACGCGCGAGCAGAATGGAACTATTGAAATGCAGCTCTGACCATCTCTCAGGTCCTGCAGACTCATTTTTGTTGACCTAAATCAAGAGCTGAGCTCGAGTCTTAATTGGAGAGAAGGAGGCTCTTTGAGGTTTATTTCTGTCAGGGAGACGCTCCGTGGTTTTTAGAGATAAATCTGCACCTTTAAGCACCTTCTTGCCTCCAAGATGAAACCATTGATTTAATCCCAACATCAATCTTTTTTTCCCCTCCCTCCCTCCTGCCTGCCCCTGGAGAGGACCTGCACCGCTGGCTTGGGTCTTAAACCCGGATTAAGGCTTTTTACGTAATCTGGTCTCCTCTGGGAGATTGGAAGGACAGCTGGCGGCAGAATCCCTGCCGCTCATCCCTCGAACCTCTTCTGGCCCCTAAAACCAGCATCCAGCGCAGATTAGGATACATTTACAGCCAGAACTTTGCAAATAAAAAAAAAAATTATTCATTTCAATACATGTCAGGGATTACAGGGAATCTATAAGCACTGTACGTTACGAAAGAATCTAAACTGATGACGGCGGGGTCGTAGTTAGGCTAATAACAAAAAAGAAATTAATATGCACGTCTGGATCCGTCATTATTTAACATTTAAAATGTTTTCTCACTATTTATGTTGCCAATACAACAATCTAAGAGATTGCTCTGCAAAAATATAAGCGTATATTAAAAACACAGAACTGTCGGAAAACAGATTTTTTTTTTATTTTCTTACTTTTGTAAATGAAAGGTTTTGTCTGCGCTGAATCTAAAACAGATGCTATTGTTTTAGCTTCACCAATAATAAAAGGTAAAGAGAAAATATGGCCAAGATAATTATCAGAAAAGAGATTTTATTTAATGAAAAAGCAAAAGAAATACTCTTTATTGCTAAGTGTTTGAAAATGCGTTATAAAACATGAAAATGTATAAAACATGTTAATTTATAAACTTTAGTTGTAGCCATTTAATTCTATTTTAATCTAGTTGTTGGTACCTAGTTATACAGTTTGATAATAAGAATAATTTATCTTTCTATCTATTTGTTAATTTAAGTATAAAAGATGACAGTTAAGTCAAAAAAGTGGCAGAAAAGTAAAAGATCAAAACGTTTTGTCTATAAAAAGACATCTAGTAACATCTAAATATAGTCATTTTATTTGCAACACAAAATAACATATTGACGTCAATATATTAAGTCTAAATGTGGATTAAAAAGATAGAGCTTTTTATTTTATTTACACACCACAGTAGAAATATGTGTGCAAACTGGAATCACGCCTAAATATGGGAGAAAACATGTTTATGAAGATATCTGTGACAGTGGATGAAAATGCAAAAGGTAAAACAATATTTTTCAGTGTAGAAAAGAAATCTACAAGAAAATGCCATCAATTATGCAGGTACAAAAGGTTCTTTCATTCAAATGTGGACAATCGGTAAACCTGTGGCTGTTTAATGGTATTCAAAAGTGGTTTAACGACAAAAAGGGGGAAAATTGTTTCTTTTCTTTTTTTTGCCTACATAGTATAAAAATCTACATGAAGACATCTGGCAACATCTAAATATAGTCAAGAGATAAATGGACACAAAGATGTTTAGTGTGTAGTCATGATTGAAAAATCCAGGATAAAAAAAGAAAAGGAATCAATATAAATCTGTATATGAGGTCTAAAAGTACAAAGTGAAACTATATTTTCATAGTGCTGGAAGGAAGGACATCTTCATGACAACAACTCAAGAACGACATTTTTTTACATTATAGAAAACACATCTGCAGGAAACGTCAATGATATCTAAAGGAAAAATGATTGTGAAGACAAAGGTAATACAATTATCTTTAACACGTATAAAATATATCTGCCCAAATTGGTGCAAAGATGATTTATAACGTAGAACAGATGAGAAGTCTAAAAGTGGTGGAATGGAGTTAAAGCATTAAAAGATGTTTTCTTTACAACACATAAAAGGGGTCTACCTTAAGTCAGTAATATCTAATTTTAATTAAAGACGTAAAGAAAGCCTTTTATTCACAACTAAGAAAACAAGTCTGTATGAAAATGTCAGTGAGGTCTAAATGTTTTTTCGTGTGGTTAAAAAGAGGTAAGAGACGGAGGAAAGACATCTACACAAAGACATCTCTAACATCTATGTCTGTGTGAAAAGGCGTCATATTTCAAATGCTGAAAAGACATTCACTCCACATAAAGACAACTACATAAAGATGATGACATTTTTAAGGAGCAAATCCACACTAACAACTTACAAAACCAATGTTTCAGCTTTAAATCAGTTCATGTATTCCAAAGTTATTTTTTAGAAATCTAACAAATTCAGAATACACCACGTCTTTCTTAACATTCAGCCCTAACAACTATGTTATCTTGCGCATGTGGAATTTGAACATCTAAAGTTGAAATGGATTTTCTAAGCTGACCTGCAGGCTCTTCAGATTATTGGTATAGTGTGATCAGAGTAAGAAATTAAGCCATTAACAACAAAATTAGTAAAATCAGTTCACCCTGCTGATTCACCCATAAACTGTCATGTTTTTCTACGTCAAAGTGCTTCAATCAACTCCCAGCTTCACATGTTGTCAGGTAGGACTTGTAAACCACGCAGGCGAGAGATGGAGATTTATTTCAGTTTCCACATGGCAGCAGAGGCTGTGCTTGATGGACAGCGACTTTCAGTCAAGGTCAGTCGCTGCGGGAGCTTTCCTGCTCGCTCTCACATCAAGGATCTGATAGGGCAGGAGACACATTTCTACAGCCTTGTGTGTTTATCTACCTAAATCATCCACTGGTCATTGTTTCCTGTTTCACTTTGGTTTCTTTAGTGAGGAGGTTTGGCTTTTTCTGGATGCGAAGCTGTCAGCTACCCTTTACACGTCTCTTCTGACTTTTGGAGGAAAGCCGTCCTGATTAATCAAAAGCCGAGCCGTGCTTTCAGTCCCTGCTGCAGTGTTTCAGATTTGTGCGTCAGGGAATCCAGCTGCAGATTAAAAACCCTGCAGCTGACTTCATGTGAACATTCAGGTCCATTCGTTCTGAGTTAGACGGCAGGCTGAGGCGCCCCCTTGTGTTTGCTCTAATAACTGTGAGTCCTGAGTCATTTCATCAGAGGTCAGACCCAACAAGAGAGAATTCAGGTTCGATGAAAATAAATACACTTTTCATTGACTTTGTTTTCCTGCGACTCAGGAAGCATTTGCTGCCCTGCAATATAGAGAAATTGCAGCTCTTTTTGCCATCCTCAAGTGCTTTATTGATACTGTTTGCAACTGTGGATTACAAAATCGGGGTTGCATCTTCTTAAATTTATAAATCGGACTGTTTTTGTTCTTTATTGTTGCTGGAGAGAACAAAATCTGGCCCGAATGTTCATACATTTTCATCAAAGACTTCCTTGTGAGAATAAAAAAAAAGGGTTTAAAAGTGATGAAACAAACATTTTATTTTTCATTATTTCAGGGCGTGAATGACTTGCCCTGACCGAGGCAACGACAGCCTCTGCTCTCTAGTAGAGAATGAAGCTGAATCTCCGGCCATCCGTTCTTGACTTTAAGCTCAAGCATAATTGGGTTATGCAACAGGACAGTGATCCACACTTATCTGTATAGTTCAGAAACAGAATAAATGATTTGGAGTGGCCTATTCAAAGTCTGAATTCAATCAGATGCTGTGATATACCATTAATGGAAATTTCATGATACAAACCCTGATCTCCTACTGAGGTTGAAATGAAATAATTTTCCAAATATGACTGGGGAAACATCCCTCGTCAGATACTCAATTCAATTAAATTCAATTCAAATTTATCCATATAGCACCAATAAATGAAACACGTCATCTCAAGGCAGTTTCCAAAGTTAAATTCAATCAGATTATACAGACTCCATCAGATCCTCCAGGTTGGTGAGAAAGTTTCCTCTCTAAGGAAACCCAGCAGGTTGCATCAAGTCTCTCCAAGCAGCATTCACTCCTCCTGAAAGAGCGTAGAGCCACAGTGGACAGTCGTCTGCATTGTTGATGGCTTTGCAGCAATCCCTCATACTGAGCATGCATGAAGCGACAGTGGAGAGGAAAACTCCCCTTTAACAGGGAGGAGAACCTCCAGCAGAACCAGAACCAGGCTCAGTGTGAACGCTCATCTGCCTCCACCCACTGGGGATTAGAGAAGACAGAGCAGAGACACAGAAAGCACAGAAGCTCACATTGACCCAGGAGTACTTTCTATGGTAGAGAAGACAGAGCAGAGACACAGAAAGCACAGAAGCACACATTGACCCAGGAGTACTTTCTATGTTAGAGAAGACAGAGCAGAGACACAGAAAGCACAGAAGCTCAAATTGACCCAGGAGTACTTTCTATGTTAGAGAAGACAGAGCAGAGACACAGAAAGCACAGAAGCTCACATTGACCCAGGAGTACTTTCTATGTTAGAGAAGACAGAGCAGAGACACAGAAAGCTCAGAAGCTCACATTGACCCAGGAGTACTTTCTATGTTAGAGAAGACAGAACAGAGACACAGAAAGCACAGAAGCTCACATTGACCCAGGAGTACTTTCTATGTTAGAGAAGACAGAGCAGAGACACAGAAAGCACAGAAGCTCACATTGACCCAGAAGTACTTTCTATGTTAGAGAAGACAGAGCAGAGACACAACAATAGAGACAAAAAAACACAACAAAAAAGCACAGATATTGCTAACACTTGCAGTTTTTGGTACAAAGAGTTGCATAACCAGTTGTTAGGTCTAGGGGGTGCTTACTTTGTCACATGGGGTTGGCTTGAATAGCTTTATTCTCTTAATAAAGGAAATCATCATTAAAAAGCTTCTTTTGTTGCTATATTAGTGTTGCTGTGAGTCCAAAGAAAGTTCCCCAGTTGGTGAAAATTAGTCCAATATTTGGGTAACTGACCCAGACTTTAACCGCCTTAAATCTCTGCTTCATTTTTTTGGCCAGCAGCTGATCGGTTGACCGACTCCACCACCACCTCCTCTCTCACGTGACTACACCCCTTCCTTTCACTTCCAACCCCAACATGGAACCCATCAAGGTCCAATCAGAAGGCGGCCTCAACGTGACCCTCACCATCAGGCTGCTGATGCATGGAAAGGTATAAACGGCCATTCTCGCAAACCCATTGGCCTTGAAGGTTGGCCTTTTAGTGATGCAGATTAAACCTGTTTGTTCTTTCTGTCCTGCAGGAGGTGGGAAGCATCATAGGAAAGGTATTTATCCCAAGCACCACCATTAGAGCTGCCCAAGTGGGATGTCAGCTGCAGGCCAACGTCTAACAGTTTATTTGCTTTTCAGAAAGGGGAGACTGTGAAGAAAATGCGCGAAGATGTAAGACCTTTTGTCATCATAGTCATCAACCTGTTGTTGTCGTTTTGAAACAAAACTGCACGTTCTGTGCTTCTGTTCCTCTTTCAGAGTGGCGCCCGCATCAACATCTCGGAGGGGAACTGCCCCGAGCGGATAGTGACCATCACGGGGCCGACAGATGCCATTTTCAAGGCCTTCGCCATGATCGCCTA
Organism: Fundulus heteroclitus; assembly: GCF_011125445.2. Classification (NCBI taxonomy): domain Eukaryota; kingdom Metazoa; phylum Chordata; class Actinopteri; order Cyprinodontiformes; family Fundulidae; genus Fundulus; species Fundulus heteroclitus. The sequence goes on from NC_046384.1 coordinate 23,373,505, forward strand.
CAAGTTTGAAGAGGTAAAGCTTCCTCAATTAGGGACAAAGGAATGAAAGGTCCAACGGGGACATAATTATATATATATATTTATATATATATCATGAGGCATAGTTGGTGTCATGACCACTCTAGCCTAATTGTTGTAAGGCAGTCAATTAAAACAGTGAGTGACGGTCAGACAGATGCACTATTAGACAGCACCATTAACTCCTGATGAAATATAATTGAAGTGCCATTGTGGTTGTGCAGTACGCTAGTTGACCCATTAATACCACCATCAACTGTAACACAGCTTGATGTCACAATTTATGCCTCGTGATGGCTATTTTAGTTGGACCAGCTCATTACTTGTGTACCACATGACATCCAAAACGTGTCCTTCCTTCTGGGTACCTTTCTGGGTTCTCTTCTATAGAGCTTGTTCTTACCTTTCTTTGACATCGCAATGGAAAGATCTCCAAATGTTGGCAGTTTGATGGAACAGCTAACTCACAATGAGGCCTAGCCACTCAAGTTTAGCTAGGCACACACCACCATTATATGCCAATAAACAGGACGTTCTTTCTACAACTGTCATGTATGTGGCAATTTAACAAAGTCGTTTATTTAAATCAAACACAAGCAAGGAGGCATGGAGCGTATGTTGTTTATGTCTGAAGTTCTTAGGGTCAAGGTGATTGCTTTAGATGTGGGTCTATGACATCATTGTTGTTAAATAAATACATATTGTGTATATGAACAATAATCAAATAATACTAGAAAACATTGCATTTCCCAACAAAATGCAGTGTGTATGCTGTAAAAAGCTAATGTTAGCAGAAAGAAATGGCTGGAAAATGAAAAAGGAGCATAAACACTAATAAGCCACCTTAAAGGGACACGGGATTGTACTTTAGAAACAAGCAAAATACAAATACCATGTTTTTCAAGACATCAACCTATAAAAGTAATAAATACTATAACGTCATCATTTTCACAATTTTCTTTGTAATAAAGCACATAATGTAATAAAGATTTTAACTTTAGTCATTCCAGATCGTCTACTTCTTTCCTGTTTGTTGGATTTTACCAATGATCCACTTCCTGTATCCTGTTTTGATGAATTTTATTTTCTATAATTTCAGGTTTCTTGTTTGTTGAGGCCTTCTTTTTCTTTTTTTTTCTGTACATCATTTGATTCTGACTTTGTTAAATGGTTGGACAGGTTTTGCCAACAAGTCTATGCAACTTAACAACGATGGTTTCTCAAGCCACTTTCCGGAAAAAGTTACTTTAGTCCAACCGTACAGACAGACTCAAAGTCAATATCTTCCTCATTTGATCAGGAGAACCAGGCTCAGTGTGAACGGCCATCTTCAACAATCGACCAGGGGTTTGAGAAGACAGAGCAGAGACACAAAAAGAAAGGCACTGATTAAGGAGTACTTTCTATTATGAAGATAAGTGAATGGGTAATGTCAGTACTGGCTCCTTTAGTGGCTTCATCTAGGAGAGAAACCGCTTAGCAGATAAGCTCTGAGACATTTTCCAGGTCTAGACGATGAAAGAACGCACATTTAGCTGGACGCAGCAAAAGCTCAGCCAAAAGCTTTGTCTGGGAAAGAAACAGAGCCAAGAGCATCATCTATAGGAGAAGAACCTAAAGTTGTTGGCAGCAGTAGCTCAGCTGATGTCCCCCTCCAGGACAGTGTCATAGCTAAAGAGAATGCCAGCTACTCTGAAGAGAAAAACAGAGAACATAAAGATAAAAGTTGAAATGATAGAAAAATAACACAGCATTGGAGAGTAGTAGGAGGATATATCATAACGAGGGAAAGTGGTCATTGTGTCCTCCAGCAGCGCCTCTACAGAGATAGCTCAGGACAATCTTAGCAACTCTAACTAGAAGTTTCATCAAAAAAGAAATGTTTAAGCCTGGTTTTAAAAGTAGACAGGGTGTCTGCCTCTGACTAAAACTGACTAAAACAGAGCCTGATAACTAAAACTATTTGCCTCCTATCTTATTTTTAGGAATCAGCGGTTTGCAAGAAAGTAAGAACACATGATCTCTAATTTTAATTTTCAACTGAAATCTCACTGCTGTGTTTTGGATAAGCTAAAGGCTTATTAAGGCATTTTATGAAGGTAAGCCAGGTGCTAAAAACTGTTCAGACATTAGTTCAGATTTCCAAATCTATAAACATCCTGCGGTCAGGTAGCAAAATGCTGTGAGAAAAAAAAAAAAAACACCATCCTTTTCTCCTTCTTTAGTGGCTCTCCTGGCTCAGTTCCAGACAGAATACAAAGCAGGCTCAGTTGTGTTATGTAGGACAGAAATGTGCTGATCTCACCTTCCAGCACCCTCTGACAATGGGCCAGAACTCTGCTTTGAATTGGCCATCAGATCGGTCCGCCACGTCACAGAAGGTCCCACCTGCCAACACATCACTTAATATCTGCAGTAAATAGTTCTGCAGACAAAGACAAACAGGAGAACATTTATCAGCTGCTCTTGTAATTTACCAGTAAGTTAGTTAGATTTGAAGTATTATGGCCGTTATTTAAAAAGACGGTATAAAAACCATAATCATTTTTTTTCTCTCACTTTAAATGGAACTAAACTTTTCCTGTTTTAGACACTTAGGATCACTAAAATTACTGAGTTGATAAATATCAGTGGATTGCGAGGGAGAGAAATTCCTTGTAACTCTTCCCTACCAGAGTCATACACCTTGAACAAAAATATTTAGTTGTAATACATGCGATTTACCCATTAAGATAAATGGGTAAATGTATCTTAAATTTACCCATTACCCAAAAAAAAGAAAAAAGAAAAAAAGAAATGACTAATTTGTAGTCCGTGTTAATTTCTTGTTCTTGATGACATCACCAAGGGCCCACTTTGTGTAATGGTTGCATCATACATACAGTAGATCAGCACACCGTGAACCAAAATCATCAGAGGTACACACTGCAAAAAGGGAACTAAAAGTAGGTAAAACTTGCTTGAAATGAGTGTATTTGTCCTTGATTTGAGCAGATAAATAAGATGATCTGCCAATGGAAAGAGCATTCTTAGCCCTCAATTAAGATAACTGCAAAAAGGGACCTAAAAGTAAGTAAAATTTTCTTAGAATTTATATATTTTCCCTTGATTTGAGCAACTAAATAAGACTATTTGCCAGTGGAATGAGTATTTCTACCCCTAAAATAAGATAATTATATATCATGCACTTGAAATAAGATGATGGAGATGAGCTGTTCTTATTTTAAGTGCAAAGCTCTTATTCCATTGGCAAATAGTCTTTTTTAGCTGCTCAAATCAAGGAAAAATACACTCAGCTCAAGAAAAATGTAGCCTACTTATATTTAATTCCTTTTTCCAGTGCAAAGTTCATTAACACAGCTCAGAGCATTCATTTATTTTGCAAAATATGTGAAATAGTCCCAGCATACTTGTTGGTTCTGTCGACACCACCATGGGCTTAATTTGCAAAAAAGTTGAGTGGAACCTAGTTCAGCACTCCTTTAGCTTGGAGGCAGCCTTTTTAGGTCAGTCAGCTGACCAAACAGAGCATGTTGGACTTTTTTTAATTCGGGTTGGTGATGTATGGAAGAGGGTGGAGTGGGGTGGTGGGAGGTAGGCGGATACAGGAAAAAGAACTACTTAATTAACATGTCCTCTTCTCCTCTTCAGGATATAATCAACTCCATGAGCAACAGTCCAGCCACAAGTAAGCCACCAGTAACCCTGAGGCTTGTTGTTCCTGCCAGCCAGTGTGGCTCCCTCATCGGCAAAGGAGGTTCCAAGATTAAAGAAATGAGAGAGGTAAGCAGAACTTCTCTGATTCATCAAATCTCCATATACGTATGATAACTCCAAGATTTCCATGTATGTTCTCTAAATCCCAGATTACTGGATAATATAGTTCCCTTTCTGCATAATCCCAAAAACGTGAGGGTGAAGCCTCTGATATCAGAGCTCACTCACTGTGAATATATTTAAAGACGGATCAAAGTCATCTTCTGGTTTTGTGTTTGCACCAGTCCACCGGAGCTCAGGTCCAGGTGGCAGGCGACATGTTGCCCAACTCCACCGAGAGAGCAGTGACCATCTCTGGGGCGCCAGAAGCCATCATCCAGTGTGTCAAACAAATATGTGTGGTGATGCTGGAGGTACAGTGGCAAAGGGAAAGGGAGGGGGGGGGGGACACTTACAGTATTTACCCTGAAATCACAACATGGAAGAAAACACACAGTGACCGCTTTTGGCTAGAAATCTCACATTTAGACCAACAAAAGTAAAACATTGGGGGTTATTTACAGTACATGCATTTAACACAGAATGATGTTCATACAAATTACATAAAAACTTTATTTTAAATAATAAAACTGTCCTGCTAGTTTCTTTGGCATGAGTCCACACTTCTTTCAGACAATTTTGTCAATAAGTAAGACCCACATTTAAGCTTTTTTGTTACTTAGATGATGGTGATATCAAAAAGATCAACATTTGCAGAACACCCTTTAACTGACAGATAGATAGATAGATAGATAGATAGATAGATAGATAGATAGATAGATAGATAGATAGATAGATAGATAGATAGATAGATAGATAGATAGATAGATAGATAGATAGATAGATAGATAGATAGATAGATAGATAGATAGATAGATAGATAGATAGATAGATAGATAGATAGATAATGATACAAAAGCACTCACATACGGCATAGTCCTCCCAGCTGCAGTTCCTTCTCCAGACTGCTAAAATTGTGTAACTTACTTTACTGCTAGCTGACGTTATTGCAGTTGGAGTAGGATGTAGGTGTAACATTTACTGGCAAAGTTCAGTTAAATGGTATTTTTGAATGGAAGGGAAATTGCAAAAACTACCTAGTGAGATTACGTTATTTTTCCCTCCTTAGTATGCATTTAAGCATTCTGAAGTATCCCTAACGTAGAATAACTCACCCAGTCCTAATTTCTCTTGATTATTGTTCTCACATGTCAGAGTTCTATGTTGGATCTTCTTCTTGCACCATTAATTTTAACTATCTGCGCAGCCAATTCTCCATTGGGCCTTCATGATGGCACCGGCCATGGATGCTAGGACTTTTGTGACATGACTGTAAGTCTCCAGAATATAGACTGAGATATATATATATATTTAAAGCGCAGTATGTTGAGTCATCATTATCCAGTTGAAAGTGATTTTCCAGGTAAATCCAAGTCTAGTTGTGCACTGAACCACAGTTTGGACATCTTATGTCAGCATGGAACGCACAGTGAAGAGCACTTTTGTGTGTCACAGGTTGTCTTCCCCAAGGCACCGTCCCTTCTGGTCTCACTTTATGCAACTTCTGTCTCTCTTCTCTTCTGCTCTAACACTTTCTCCACATCTCCCCCCTACCTCCCACCCCCACTCTCTCCTCCTTTGCTCTCCTCAGTCCCCACCGAAAGGTGCCACCATCCCCTACCGCCCAAAGCCTGCCTCCACCCCTGTCATTTTTTCAGGTGGCCAGGTAAGAGCAGACCCACTGGGGGCGTCCACAGCCAACCTCAGCCTCTTACTGCAGCACCAGCCACTGCCTGTTAGTGTCACACCAGGTTTTACTCACTTTTCCCCTCTACCCTCACTCCCCCTTTCCCTGCCCCTGACTGGCATGAAACCATCACTGCTGTTTACTCTCACCCACCAGCCTGAGCCACTCGAACCAGAACTGAGATGAATATTACCACACGAGTCCAATGACAGCGCTTTTTATTTGCACAGATAAATAAATGAATGAAGAAGAGGAGAGAAAGACATCATTTGTGGGTGGGGGGTTGATGGTGTTGGATTAGGTTGGTGGGGATGACTCTTGGGTTCGTGAAACAGAAAGGTCTCCTCTACTGTTTGGTTTATCTGCTTTATTTCTGCGCAGGACTCACAGAGCAAATAGATCTAAATGTATGCAGACATAAACACGGTCATTAACTTCCAGCAGGTGGGAGCACTTAGCACCTATTTCAAATGTTGACAACCTTTCTATATTCAAAACCCTTAAATCTCAGCTTTTGCAATTAAAGTCTCTTTAGAAAAAAGTAATTTTTTTTATTCCATATGTGCAAATTGAAATCTTTGAGAGGGGGATATTCAAAATTTTTTTACTTCTTGCAAGGTCCTTAAAAAGTCATCAAAATATGGATATTTTTATTCTATGTATGGTATATTTCTGGCACAAGTAAAACATCTTCACTTAATGACAAACAAAGAAACAGTAAAACATAAAATCAGAAGGGATTTCCACTATAGCTGTGTTTCCATCAATGTTTTTTATGAGCTATTTGAAGTATCACAATGGAAAAACAACAAAACTGGAAATACCTTCTTCAATTTCACAAAAAAGGTCTTTACTCTTGCATGAGATGGTTTTTGGCTTTTCTAGAAAAGTGTTCATGTGCAAAATGGGAGATGGAAACACATTTGCAGACTAAGTTCTGACGTAGCAAACATTTACCTCACATGGCTGATCAGCTGTTTCCCATAACATGCGTAGGACTCACAGAGCTAATTGAACTAAATCTGCTCTGAGTCAGCATCTTTTTCTCTACGTCTCCGGACTGCAAGTAACGTCGCCAGTACATGTTAACAGATCAATCACAACTTGACCCATGGCAACACATTTTCTAGATGTGTGGTCCGTGCTAGTTTTCAACCTCTACTTCCTGTTTATTGCAGCCATGTGTAACATAAACTTCTGACGAAATATATGGTATAGTTCAGGTGGGGTAATCAATAAATTATGCTAAAATATCATTAGAAAGGAGGCTGAATTTAACCTCCTATGGTGTCCCTGACACATTTGTTAGTAAATCCAGTACAGTGAGTCACATTTTCCCCCCTGTTTCTTTTCCTCTCCAAAATTATCAGAAACATTCAGCAGACATTACTTTTTCCTGGTAATCTCCATTAATCTGAATGTGAATTGGAGGCCATTTGTTCTTTCTGTATTTTACATAAATATAAATATATGCCCTCATAATACCTCATGTTAAATATGAGGGAACTGCATCACTGTAGAGAAACATGATCAGTAGCTACATCTTAGGCACAGCAGCTTCTTTCAGAATTGCAAGCACACACACAGCCAGGATTTTACACACATCATGAAATATCCCATAAATGCTTTGAGTCCTGACAAAAAGCAACTTTGCTTGTAATATGTCAATCTGTACAATCTGGCTTGAAGAATTAAATTTATTGTTAAATGAATGCGGCTTTTAGAAACACTAATGCAGAGTTTCTAATGTTTCTCACGTGAAAAAATATCAAACAAAATGTTTCATAAATCTGATTCAATTATTCTGATCTGTTCCTAAAATAAAAACACTTCTTGGAAAGAAGAGGTAATATTCACAAGCCACCTTGTGTCCTGGCTACTGCCAAACCTCAATCAAAAACTCGCTTAAATAAACTTTGTTGGTCAACATGAAGTGAACGTGTTAGGTATACAGTCCATAGTCGTAGTTAGATAAATCATTTACACTTAGGTCAAGATATAAACGTTTCTTTTCCTCTGGTTTTAGCTCATGCAGTCTGAGTCTTTTCTATTTTAAAATTACATTTTGCTCAGTTCTGACCTCTGTGGCCCTAAAACCACAACACATCTGGAAGGACCATTGGTGTCTCTCCTGTTAGGATTTCTCCTCTGGTTTTCTCCACACTCTCCCAGTCACTACCCTTCTGTCTGAGTTGTTCCTTATTGATTTAGTTCAACTGGATCTGACTGATGAATAAAAGCAAAATGTGATATGACTCTAGAGTGCATGAATTTTATTCATTCTTATTTAGGCTTTGATTTTGTTTGCATTATCTGCTATTCTACGTTAGTATTTCTGTGTTTGGTCAGTTAAAGAAACATGATACAACCATTTGTTTTCTTTGTGTTTACAGGCTTACACTATCCAAGGACAGTACGCCATCCCTCATCCTGATGTGAGTGCAAACCCCACCAGGCAGCCAACAGTACACTCTCCATCAATCTTTCTCTTGCTTTCTATCCACCCTTATTAATATTAATTGATAATATTAATACTTTTCTCATGGATGTGCATTTCCTGTCCTTTATCTTTAAAGTTTCTTGGCTACCTGCCTTCTCTTTGTCTTTAAATCTAACGGGGCTTGGCCTGAAGGGCATTTTCAATGAATTACCACTGGCGATAAGAATGTGGTAGTTGATGAGCTTTGTTAAACTACAATAACGCAAGTAATCTGTGTCATAAAGAGTCTCTTAATCAAACTGCTACCTAAAGGATTAATTAGTTCCTCCCCATTGAGCAATCTTTATTATAAATATCTATGATTCTCTTTACTTAGCAAAAACAGTTACCCTTTTATTACAGACTATAAAAAGGACATCCCAGGAGTGGTAGTCAACATAATCAAGAATTAACTATATGCGTCACCGTATTGTCTGTTTGCTAATGATTTATTTATACAAAAGAAACCCACAATCAAATCAAGGTATTCAAGTCTACACCCACCTTCTTCACTTGACAGGAGCATTGTGATCTATAAGGAAAGATGTTAAAATATTTAAAGCTGATAAAAGGTTCTGCGGAAACACCAGTTGTAAGATTACCGCCCCTTTTCGGGGACCCTCCCAGTCCTTTACCTTGGAGAAGCGGTCTTCTTTCACTGATGGCTTCTTAAGTAAGAAAACAATCTTGAGGCAGTAACTATGCTTTAACACATTTATCTAAACCAGCCAGAGGAATGATACAACTTCAGTACTGGACACCGATATTGATCACGATGCAGGAAAAGGTAAAATGAGGAAGTGAGAGCCCTGAATACTCGGGTACATCAGTTTAAATAGATCAGCAATGACACACCCCTGCAGGAGTTGTCCATCCCTCACATGTTGTATGTAGAAGACCTTGTCAGTGTTAGACTGAAATAGTTGTGACATTGCACATGTTTTAAAGTTATCTAATGTTCATTTAATGTAATAAATAACTCTCAATCCGTTAGGTATTGTCCCGTGAATATCAGCCCAAACAGCTGATATAATGACAATTGTTGAAAGGGCGATTTGAGCACTGGCATTCTTTTAACAGCAAACTCTGCACACATATGGAAGAGATGAATGACAACATCTCTTCAAGTAAAAGATTTTATTAACAGAAATAAATGAACTGATTCTCCGGCCAGGGGCGAGGAACTGGGTGGCTCAGGGGGGGAAATGTCCTCGTTAGTGAACCGGGCGAGCTCCGCTCAAACCTCCAGTTGGAAACTGTTCGAGCCGCTAGCAAGGAGGCTCTGCAGGCTTTCCCTATGTGGCTTCACAGCCTGAAGGAGCAATTTTCAGATCAGCTTTTCTCTTAGCTCAGCCTAGAGCACTCCACACCGTCTCGACTTAGCTTTCCTGCAACAGCTGAGAAAGGTTACGAGCAGACTGTTTCCATGGCAGGCGGCTGTTCAAGTTTCACAGAAAACAGGCTTTAGTTAGCCTGGCTGGCACTGCAAATGTTCATAGGTATCCAAACTCCAGCTCCAGCATCTGTAATCTAATAATCTCTAACAAAAAGCAGGGTGGTGCTTATAGAAGAAAATGTGCTACAATACTCCTACCAGAGCAACGTTTACTGGAAAGTGCAGGGCTAATAGAACCTACATACCATTTGCCACTTTTTGATCAAAATCAAACGCTTTGCTCTCCATTCAGGAGAAAAAACAATCCCATGCTGGCTTTTCAATAGTTTCTTTCCAGGAGAGAAGCTTGGCTTGTTTGTTAAACCTTAAAGGAATTCATCAGGTTCTACAATGCCCCAAACGAAAAGTGACATTAACCTAAAAGGACAGAGCTGTAGACATAGGCAACACTGCTGCCATCAGTGCTAAATGAACTGATGGGGCCTTACATGTGCTAACATTTTACCATTGTTGGGGTGGAAGGGCTCAAAGTCAAATTCAACAATATTTAAAAAAAATCCCTCCATTGTCTACAGTATACCTGCTTACCTCTGTGCAAGGTGGTGGAGGGCAGTCATTGGGTGAGAGGCAAGGTGCACCCATGACAAGTCGCCAGTCCATCACAGTACTTTGAACATTACAAAGTGGAATTAAATATTGCCATAACCTTCACTGTATATCTGTTCCAATAGTCATTTGACGTAGTGATGGCTGCGTCCAGGAAGGATCTCATGCAGCCATCTGCATCGCATTGGATATTCTGTTGCTGTATTAAAGTCTTCTGAAGAGGATGATCTGAGTTCTCCATTATATCATTCTTTTTTTGAAGTGTCCTTCTATGTACAATCATCTCCAGAGGCTCAAAGGTAGTCTGATAAACAGAGCTTGGGTTTTTATAAACTGTTGTGTAGGATCTGTACTAAATGTTTTTGGATGCCCAAAAGCTGATGTACACAAGATTTAGTCCCCGTTTTGTGCTTACACAAGCTTTATAAATTAAACTCTTGGTCTTTTTTTTAAGTATTTGGTTCTGGTGCTGCTACTCCAACAAATGATGATAGAAGAAACTGCAGTGAATGAAACATACTAACATATATCCAACATCTTTCTGGAACAATTACTCAAGAAGTACTGTATGCTCTGCCCCTTCTTAAATACGGTTTCACTGTTTTGTGTTTCTAGTCTATTCTATTGTCCAGGTGAACATTGAAGTATTCATACTTCTCTACTAATACTTCTCCCATGAAGGAAACAGTGTCTGATTCATTCCTACCTCTCCCGAAATTTACATCTTTGTCTTGTTCACATTCGAGATTAAATGATTATGCCCACAGCAAACTGCAGTGTTACACAATTTACAGTCATCTGAATATTTCTGCAGATGACAGGACTCTGACTTGTACTGGAAAACGTAAGTGTACACAGTGAAAAGGAAAGATGTGAGAACAGTCCCTTGTGGCGCTCCTGTGCTACTGACCGCTCGTTTTAAACATTTTTAACAGAACGACTGTGGGTCAAGGAAGGGTTGGAGGTCTGTCTGGAAAGGGACAGGAGAGGAGGGTGCCAAACTGAACATATAAAAGGGTGTTCAGTTCATTGGTTTTATCCAGACTTCCATTAACCTCATCCTCTGTTTCCTAAAGCCTGTGATTTTCTTCACTCATGACCATATAGCTCCAGTATGATTCTGCTAGAGTTTGCTCTCCAGCATCTTCTTGTCTACTTCCTTACTGTCTTCAACTGTCCCTCGATTAGGTTCAGTACCTCCTTTAAGTCCCTGGCGATCCAGGTTTGTTAATGGAGAAACTTCTTAATGTTGTTCTAGGGATGGTGTTGTCCATACAGAAACTTAAATAGTAAGTTAGACTCAGTCATGGCACTTATGTGATGTCCATGGGGCTAAGTTTAGCCATCTTCTTTGGATCACAGGTTGTCTTTGAACAAGAGGTTTACACAAAGAAAAGAGAAAGACCAGATTATGATTTGCTTTGCCCAAAACAGGTCTTGCAGAGGAAGTGTACATATTTATCAAATTCTCAGAAAACAAATCAAGTATTTTATTTCATGTAGGAAAGAAGTTGGTCAATTACACTAGAATGTCCAGATATTTTGCTGCATCTCTTGAAATCTCTGTCTACTCGTTTGGTCTGAGAGTCAGGCAGAGGGACGTTGAAATTGGAGATACAATCTCAATGAAACACATGATACATCATAATCTGGGTGGGTTCAATGATGTGAATTCATATTTTTTATTTGGAGAGATCTGCCTCCTCATTAAAATGAATGGAAGAGATGGTTTAAACTTCCTCATTCTCTCTAATGCTCCTGTTCTACATCCAAGATATCTCCTACTCACCTTATCAGGGATTCAGGGTTGCAATTTGGGTAATATTTGAGATCTGAGATCTTGATCAGCTGCTCACTCTTGTAAACAACCACCTCGTTGTAAATGTTACATATCATACCAGTGGCCAAAAGTAAAGGAGTAAGACCAAAAGTCCTTAGAAAGCTCCACAGCATCTAAAACCACAGTGAAAATATTTTTGTTTCTCATCTGAAAACAAGGAAGATTTTTTTTTAAAATAAATCAGCTTTATTTCCCATAATAACACAATAACGCTAGGAATATAACAGAACTACTGCAACAAGGTGCCAGCTTGTGTGGCACTATTCTACAAAATAGAATAGAACTAAATTGGCTGCTCTGCAGTCAAAAGAGCTATAGTAGCTTATATAGTAGCTGATACAGTAGCTGGAAAATATGTAGATCTGAATATGGGCAACAATGCTGACAGGACAGCCTTAACTAGAAGGAGAGGGACTTATGTAACCAACAGTACTCCAATCAGGCCAATGCTCCTTTTCTCCGACTTTTCTTGCTCTCTGTCTCTCTTGATTTTTGTCCTTCACCTCTCTGTGTTTTTACTTCTCCTCATATCCTTTCTTTACTCTTGTAGCGTTTCCAGCAGACCTCTGTATATTTATCTATGTCTGTATGTGTGTGTCTGTGTGTGAGCCGGAGTGGGTTTTTAATGATGACCTCATAGCTCTGCTGTCCTCCTCCTCCCCCCCTCAGCAGTTGAGCAAGCTCCACCAGTTGGCTATGCAGCAAACCCCCTTTACCCCCCTCGGACAGACCACCCCTGCCTTCCCCGGTACGTACCCACCTACACAATGACCCTCTTCACCAAAGATCCTTCTCTCGTTTTTACCTGTAGAGAAAAAAACTTTCTCTTCCTCCTTTTCTCACTCTCTCTCTCTTCTTTGGCTGTATCTGTCCTCGCTCTTTATTGTTCTTCTTCTTCTTGTTGTCGTTCTTTTCCTAATGGTCTTTGTGGTGCACTGCAATTGACATGGCCTGCTGGTGGTCTGCTCTTGTTGATGTTGAGGTTTCTTTCAGTGGTCTGGTTTTCCCTTAGTATCTCTTTTGAATCAATACAAACCGATATAGATTGTTGTTTTGACCTAATTGTACTCAAGCCCTCAGGCAATGATTGATGTAGGCTTTCCAAAGGACTGAGCCACACTTGTGTGATGCAATTACTGCCAATGCTCTTGACTTGTTCCCTCAACGTGCCAAACTATTTTCTGTCCTTTTGCCTCCCCCTTCTCCTTTGTCTACTTCCTGTGTTCAGCAGCAGGTCTGGATGCCAGTAACCAGGCCAGTACTCATGAACTCACCATTCCCAATGATGTGAGTACATTCCTCTTAGTGTGCAAGAATCCATCCATTTTAGTACTGTTAAAGACTATTTTAAAAATGGGGTTTTATTTAAAATCTGACAGTTTATAATACTAGCTTTTGTTTATTTGGTGTTGCAGGGATTTTTATAAAGATAACATTGTCACAGAAGCTACAGGTTTTTTTTTTTTGTATTACCTGTCACACTTATTCAGCAGTTTTTACCAGTCCCAGTTTTTACCCTCTGCTGAAATATCCTACAGAATTATCTTTTATTGAGCTCCATTCATTTGCCAATCTACTCTGATCTGTTCAGCTTTCCTTTCCCTGCTGAAGAAAGGCATCTCCAAAGTATGATGGTACAGCCCCCACAGTGTAGTTTTTGTACTACATTAAAATGCACATATATCAATCTTACCAATTAGGTGATTTATAAAGGCAGCTAGTTATACTGGATTTTTTTAGAGGTATCGGAAAAAAAGCGGGACTGATGCATGCCCCGATTTCAAGATGTTTAACTTGTCAACAGTTTTAAAAGAAATATGTATGATTTCAGCTTACATGTGTACAATACCTCAACAATGGCCACAACAAACTCCTCATAAAATCTCAAAGAAATGCATTGAATGTTACAACATGAGAAAAAGCGTTAGGGTGTATGAAAGGTTTTGCAAAGCACCGTGAACAATTTTTGGACTTGGGCTATGAGACTCCTCTCCATAGAAAGACATTTCTTTTATGCGCTCTATCCATCCTAAGTCCTGCCCCATTTTCTTCCCAGCTAATAGGCTGCATAATCGGACGCCAGGGAACCAAAATCAACGAGATCCGTCAGATGTCTGGGGCGCAGATCAAAATTGCTAACGCCATGGAAGGGTCATCGGAGCGCCAGATCACCATCACAGGGACCCCCGCCAACATCAGCCTGGCTCAGTACCTCATTAATGCAAGGTCGGAGAGTTTAGAAGCTGTTACATCTTCAAATAAAACAACTGAATATTAAACGTTTCAGCGTCATTGTTTATTTCTGATCAAAGGTTCAGAGACGTGGCGGCCATGTGGAACGACCCATCATCCATGACCACATCCTGAGATCCCTGACTGGCTCCTTCGTTTGGCCCTTTCCAATGACCGACTACCGCAGACAACCCTGATGAAGCCCCTCGGACTCTGGCTCTGGCTCTCCGAAAACCTTGACCACCTCACCACCCTGGATGACCCTACATCAGGGATGGTTTGGTGCTTGTTTTAATTTCAGAGAGCCAAATTAATTAAATGATTTTAAAAAATATATGAAAAACTCTCTGTTGATTAGGTTTTTTTTTTAGAGAACTGTTAAAGCATGTTGAATGTTTATTAGAAAAACACTTGTGTTTATTTTTATTCAGTTTCTCTTCATTTATTGCTTTTTCTAATTATCTGTCAGTGCTGCGTCATAGAACATTTAAAGGTATTAGCAAAAGACTGAAGATTTTTGTAGAACGTAGGTATTTGTATATTACAAAACAGCTGCTCAGTGATGCTATCGGTAGAGTGCGGGGTGGGATGTAGTCAAATGATTCAATTTTGATGAAATAATTTCAAAAGTAAAAAAAAAAAATTGACTTTTCCTTCGCTAATCTCTGCCCAAGACTCTTTTGCTGCATCACATGACCCTTTGAAGCCAATGGTATCACTCATCCAGCCTCCCTTCTCATGTTAATTTCCTCTATTTACAATATTGCTTATATTGCATGTGTTCAGTGTCGTGTCGTTGTGTATTTGAGTAAAAAAAACACTCCGTGTTTGCGCTTCTTCAGATGTTACTCTTATATCTTTGTGCTCCTCTTTCTTTTCCGCAAACTTTTTCAGCATTTTTGGCCGTTCACGCCCAGTCCTACTCCCTGCCCAGACAGAAAGACTTTCCAGCATAGCCTCCTTTGGAAACCAATTAATAGTATATACCGTAGTTGCATGAATGGGAATTAGTGAAAATCAGTCACCTAAACACTGATGAAAAATTTTAATGATTGTTTACTAACTTATTTTTATTATGTATTTGTTTTGTACAAGGACTATTGTGACTTAACACATTAGTCGACTACGCGGAGCTCATGCAATAGACTATTCAACACTTTACTCTGGACTGCCTCCGATGTGGGAGGATTAGATGGACTTTCAAGCCAGGTGTTCATCCAAACTTTTCAGCCTTTTCGGTTAAGTCCGAAGAGGCCTAAAGGTTTGGACAAAGCCCAATGGTACTTTTGGGGCCAAGGAATGTTCAGGGGTTCATTAGTGGGGGGAACCCACAGGGCCTGGGCGGACGTGACCACTCAGTCTCTTTTTCAAGATTGTTCATCTCGTCATGTTTTGTCATCGTCACGCGGTTGATTTGACGCTTTAGTTTTGAATGTCTTTTCATTGTCACAGCCATGTCAGCAACTTCATTGTTTTTTTGTAAAGGACAAGTTGGATGACATTTCCTGCTTTGCTGTTTTTTTTTTGTAAAGCCAGGATGTATTTATCTATGGTGTTGTGATGCAAATACTTTTTGTTCACTAATTACAATATTTAAGCTAAGTTGGTTATGCTGTATTGTACCTAATATGAGAAGGAGGTGTGGATGATATTTGGTAAACTTAGGCAATTCAACTATCTTTGGAATATGCTACTTGTTTGGGATGCTCTACAGGTATTGAACAGCTTGGGCCATTTTCTTTTTGAGTGTCAGCTAAGCTCAGTTCAATGTTGAACAATTCTTGAATGTTATTATTGAATCACATTAACTATGACCAAACACAAACCTTTTGCATTTACAGTAAATTCATACATACATACAACAACTCCTGTTTTATTTCTAGAAGTGAAATTTATCCCTAAAGAAAAAAATTGACATTTTGGGATCGTATGGATACATCAATAGCTGCTAGTTTTCACCTAAATCAGTGTAACACTAGTAATGAAAAAAATATTTGCTTATCTGGTTCTGTTACAACAATAAGCTACCAAAATCACCTAATTTCTATCTAATTATTTAACAGGTTGTGTTTTTTTTGTTTTATTTGGGTTAACTCTTTTTTTTGCTAACTAATGATAGGCTAAACAACACCTAGACTTGAGGCCAGATGTAACTTTGCATTTTACAAGCTATTAAATTTGTTTTTGTGACAAAGCAAGGATCAGACAAAATATCAATAACTTTCCAAAGTAATGAAAGCTTGTTAGGCATATGCCACTATTAGATAGCCAGGATGGTAATTATCTGTGGCTGTGTAATAGACAGATAACATTATAGTGGTATATGATATAATGTTCCTTGTGTTTTACTCGTTTTCTATTGGCATTAAATTTAAAATTAATGCTTCTAAAGTAAAATAAATGCTTGATAGTAAGATGTAACTATTGGCTAGCCAGCATGAAAGTTAGCACTGGCTTTGGCTAAACTAGATTAAACCCAGAAAAGACTCCATTTCAACACAAAAAAGTTAATCTATGTGTTTAAAAGTTTCATATTTTGTTGAATATATTTTACTAAGCATCAGACAGAATATTAATTCATCTCTAAAGTAACATGTGTTCTTAATAGAAATATATGTCAGTGTTGGTTAGCTGGGATACTAGTTAGCACTGGCAGTAGCTAAGCTTAGTTAGCAGGCAGCTAAAGGTAATATCCAGTTTTAAACAAGAAAATTATCCAAACTCTCTTCTATGGAACCAATATAGTGTCATTAGAATCAGACGTTCTCAGACATTGAAGTTATTACACAGAATTTTTATCATGGGAAATTATGTATGTCATTCGTTTTTATACAATTTGCCTGCGAAAATTCACCTGGAGACATTTACATGCAAGTATGTTTGACTTTTGATTGCCAAGGCAATCGTCAGTACATCAAGTTCAGTGGCTTTTTGCCAGTCAAATTATGCTTATTTGATCACATACTACACCATTGTGTTAGACAGAGGTGAGTCTCTTAAAGCTAGGGTCAGCGCTTTTTCCGGAAGTTTCTCCAAGTCCCTTTTTGAATAACACAAGACCGGCTTATTTGCTCCTCCACTCTTCAGGGGATCACGTCTTAAAAATCTCCCAATTCCACTCTGGTCTTATTACTTTCTACTGAGACCTTCCTCTTCTTCTCATAAACATGAACGCAGACCGCTTTATGCGACTCTAAGCCATGTTCAAAGTATACAGTGAGAGAAGTGGAGCTACACTGAATGGCTAACCGCTAACCTAGCAGCTAAGCTAACCGGATACATAAACACTAGAAGTGCGCATGCAGAAACTATGAAGGAACGAGCATGGACATTGGCTTTATGTGAGCACGTCACAATGATTGGCATGTGGGACAACCAACAGAGATGGCGATACCCCCAGAACTTGAGGGACAGAGGAAAATATAAGCAGGAACAAAACTGTCAAATCCATGGCCTTCAGACCAAGTGGCATGGATTGGTTAGTTTTTACTGGCCCACAGCTCCCATAGAAAACAATTTTTTTAACCTCCTTTTTGTGAATACATACTATATTGACTACTTTCAGATGGAAAGATGATTTTACCCAGTTTTAAAAAAAAGTGTTTCTGAACAGCATTACCAACTGTAGCTTTAACAGTTAGCTGGTTTAGTGGCAAACTGTTAAGATACTGGTGCCCCAAACACACCCAATACATTGGTGTGTCACATGATCAAATGAGCATAACTTGATTGGCTGAACGCTGTTCAACTCTATCTAAGGCTAATTGCTTTGATCAACACATTTCAAGGTGAATTTTTACAAGTAAATATTTACAGGAAAATTTTACAAAAAAATTTTGACAAAAAAATATAGTTCAATATCTAAAAAAAAAGTCTGATTCTACTCAAACTATTTTTTTTTTTCAAATCTATTCTTTTCAATCTTTGGCGCTTTGACAACAAAAATGTCATTATGTAAGTGGACCAAATGCTGTTTCAATATACTGAAAGACACAAAGTCAATGATTATTCTGCAATAACTCTTATTTTCTGATGTATAATCAAATAGTCGTTGTAGCCTTGAATGGATTTGTGTTTCTTTTCATTTTTTTCTTGTAATTGCTTGTATTTAGGTGGGAATGTCTGTCAAATCTACAAAAAAGAACAATAAGAAAAAAAGAAAAGAAATTATGTTTTTAGGACAGTTTGCTAATACAAGACAAGGGATTCTTTCTGCATTACCTGTAAATTGTACTGGCAGAGATTGCCCTACAGGTTAATTTGGCTTTTCTACTGCAGTATTCAGTGCATGTGTATGATCGAAATGTTTGCTTTAATAATCAGTACTGACTAGCTGTTTCTAGCACAGCAGCTTGGTTTTGTTGTATATTTTGAAATTGTTTGCAAAGCAGGACTATTAAGTTGTAAGTAATGGCAGTGTGAGCTCAATAACATCAATATTCATGTGTTACTCAGTGTTTAAAAACTGTATTTACATTTGTGTATATGCCTGAGTATGCGACAACGTTGAAACAAACTGCAACTAATGCAATAATAGGGTGCAATGTGCAATTATTTAAACAGTTATTTCTTTATTTGCTTGGTAGATACAGAAGAGCTGTGTAACTTGTTGAAAATGTTTTTATTTCATCAACGTTCAAAGAGGCAGCAGCGGCCTGAAAAAAGGAATGATCAGACTTTTTTGTTAGTTTTGTTCATGTGTATTGCAGTTTCAGGGGAAGGCGAAGGAACTTTGTAACTATTTTCAATTGATTTATTTGCCATGTGCAGATCTATATTAGTTGTGAGTAATTACATAGGCTTTACTTTAAAAGTGTTGGTAAGTATAAAAATCAAATAAAGTTTCATTTTTTTTCTTTCTGTGAATTGATGTTCTGTTTTTTTCACTGTATATGCTTAGCGTCAGCGAAAGATACACTAATACTACTAACCAGCTTTTTGTGTATAAAGCTTATCACAAAAAGATGTGGACTACAGTTCAATGACAGATAAAGAAATATATGATCAAATATTATTAACAGAATTATTATTATTTGAATCAGCTTGATGAAATAAATTAAAACATAATTTGGCCTTGTGGAAAAAGAAAATTTCACCTGACATGGTTGGTTTATTATTATTCTAAAATAAATCTTCATATTGCAAAAGCTGTTTGTTGTTTACCATAATTTGAGTTATGTAGGTATATTGCAGTAATAAATCAGCTATTATTGACAATATCAATGTCTCACAATCTGTCAAACTTAATATAGAATGAAGCAAGGGAATTTCATTTCTCTGGATTAAAATTGACTCTAAAATTATTTAACTTTCAACTAAACAAAGTTTATATTATTTATTATTTATTTATTTGAGCTAACAGAAACACAAAGTTTTCAACAATAATATTACTGAAAGAAGCTATTAGCACAACAAATTGACAGGGAGTTTATAGCTAGGGAAGTCAGTGTTCTAACGTTTATCAAGAGCTAACATATCAGTCAGGAGCCTATAACGTGGCTTTACAGACTAAAAATATTAGTTATAAAAAAATAACTAACGTTAATCTTAAACAGAAAGACAAAAAATAGTGGAAGCAACTTAGTCTTGGAGCCCTCTTTCATTCATCAGTTTTTAAGACCAGAACCACCAGAGATATACGTAACTCTGCTGTTTGCTTGCTCAGAACCACTTGTGGCTAAGACTCTAAAAGCAGTCTGTCTGCCAGGAGTCACTAGGAGACGAGCTGCCGTTGATTCTGCCCCCTCTCCCTAGGATGTACTTGTGGTTCCTTACTTCTGATGTGGAAACGGGTTGGATGTAACAAACAAAGCCCTTTTAATGAAAGCTAATAATGCAAGATTAAATACACACATCCGAGCAAACCATAAGAGGCCTTTAGAAGCGTTTATCTCAGCTAAATCTGACGGGGTAATCAGGACTCGCGCTGACCTGCTGGGGCACGACACACACAAATAACAGTCTGTTTCACAAATGTTGCCTTTTTTTACTACATAATGTCTTGCTAGCAGACTAGAATGCAATATCTTGAAGTTGGCTAATCAACTAAAATTAATATTGGCAGGTCAAAGCTTTCCCAAAAATGAAATTGGAAATCAGTCAAAAAAAATTCATATGTCACTACAATCAAAAGCAGATGACAGTAATGGCTTTGGTTTAACAAACTCCTTAAAATTACATGATGTGTTTCCTGAAAGCAAGAATAAACCTTTTTTATTTATTTATTTTTTGCAATTCAAGGGTTGTGTTCAAAGGTGGATAGAGAATTATTTGGGTCAGAACCAAATGGCTTCAGATTCCAAAGCTCTTATGTCACACATTAAAGCTGCCTGCGAACAGTCGTGTTGTACATTAAAAATTAAAAATTGTTTTATGGAACACACTGCAATGGCACAATGACAATTACACTTGGTTGAATATCCACCGTCCAATATATTTCTCTTTATGTTTTTATAATAAAAAAGGGCAATAATCTGCAAAGCATAATGACCTTGTCCCATGAGGAATAATTTCCTTTCATTTTATTTAAATGAGATGAGGAAAATCCTTTCTGCAATTTGGTTCCCTAATGATTTTGCCAACACATTCTCCTCGGAGGAAAGACAAAAAACAACCTTTTTTTTGTTAAGCATTCAGGTTAGAGGTTCAGTAATATAACCTGCTGGTGCACAGGTAGTGATGTGTCACAAATTGAGGCCAAAGTTTCTCATTTTCCCTGCAAACTGATGTCAAGAGGGGCGCAAACGCTGTGAAGGAGACTGAAAATGCTGCAGCAGCCGCGAGAGGAGGAGGCGGTAAAGTCTGAAGCACTCTAGAAAACATTCTCAAGAGAAGAAAATGTTCTTCAAGAAGGATTAACAGCAAAAGCAATCAATGACAAACACTTTTACTGACATGTTTCCCTTTAAAAAAGAGGCAGCTGTAGAAATTCCACTTAATGTCACACAAGTGAAAGACAGTTCACTGTCTTCTATTTTGGATGGATTTCCTTTACCCTTTTCCAAATTCAAAGAAGATTCATTAAATTAAGCCTCTGAAAGTCTGAAATATTTGACAAATACATGGAATTTGTAAATCGTGAACACATGGACCCATTTTTTAAAGAAACACTTGTTCTTGACAGCCATGATTTTCAGTTGTAACTTTTACACAAACATACCACCACCAGGATAAAATGCTTTTTTAAAAACAAAAACTATATGCTGAAATGAGGAGATACAGGTATGTTTTGTGTTGTCTCCTTTTTGGCACAAACTTTAGGATTCTCAATTTCTGAGAGGGGCATGTATCATTTTTTCCGCAGCTGAAGGTCCATTAAGGCTTTGGCAGCACCCCAGATGCTACCGTACATCCTTTATCAACCGATTCTCTACAACAACTTTCACAACATCGTCATTGCAGCCATGTATCCACTTGTGTGAAAAGCCCGTCTTTCTTTGAGTCATCCCTTGAAGGTTGCTATTGTGTTGGCTCTGAGAAGGATTTGGAGCAGCTCCATGCTTTCTCTCATCGGTGCCAGAAGCTACTTACTGACAACCTTTGTTGTCAGGCAAAGGATCGATGTCAAAGCAATGAAGAGAAGAAACATCTAAATGTTGAAGATGATAAAGCCTATGGAGTGAAAGCTTTACTGAACCGCGTAAAAGTATTCACACTCCTCCAACGTCAATCTGTGGTATTTAGGTTTAACGCGGCAAATCTAAGCAAAGTTGGCCATAATTGTGAAGCAGAAGGAACATGGTTATTAACTAAACCCCCACCAGCTATCCTCTCCCTGCTGAAGCATCCCCACTGTATGACGCTGCCAAAAATTCAAACATCCAGGTATGTTAGACCTGGCACAATGGTCCCACCGTCTTAAGGGGAAAGTTGAATCTACGGTTTATATGGGAATCCATGCAACGTCTGTGGTGTTTGGTGTTTTACAACTTAACTTGTGATTCACAGCAATGTCACATTATATTCTGGCAGGATGAGAGGTGTCAAACGTATTCACGTCTATTACTCAAGTAGAAGTATAGAGACTAGGGTTTAAAAACACTTTGGTAGAAATAGGAGTATCAACTCAATACTTTCACTTAAGTAAAAGTATAAAAGTACCGGATATAAAACTACTTTGTAGTATTAAAGTAGAAGTAATCCCACCCCCATCCCATTACTATAGTTGTACACTATGATGTTAATATTGAAAAAAATTGTTATTGGCTGTTTCACCCACATATATCCATCCATCCGTTCTCTAACACACTTATCCCTTGTGGGGTCATGAGGGGTGCTGGTGCTTATCTTCAGCTGTCAATGGGCGAGAGGCGGTATATCATATACAGTATTAAATATAATACTGCCAAATTGTACATATAAGTCCATTGAAAACCAGCCATTTAGTAGAATGTAAAGATATTAAAGGTCCGTAGCTGCAATAATACTGAGAATCAACAAGGGTTTCATGGAGCAGAACATCTGATGTGTGGTTGCCTATAAGTGTTGGTGCAAAAAGTCAAACTTCAGAAACATATGAATAACCATTTACTTGTTATTATTGGAATGTAAATGAACATCCACGCATAGCTACAGGAATTGATGAGGGCAACAGATGTAAGATATCAAGACTGGACAATAAAATTTACCTCTTATAAGAATTACCTTTGTATGGTTGTCTGTATATAGTAGACAGTGTTGTCAAAATGAATGATTAATCCTAGCGGCTAATTAAAAAAAGGGTAAATCACAAATATTCCTAAAAATGCAAGGTTCTTTTTCTACATTTTGTTCTTCTACTTAAGTTTTGTTGGGGTGTTTGGCAAACAACTTGGTGCAGTTCTGCCTCCAACAGCAATCAAAATCACTCTTTTCGGGTAGTGCTATTTATCTGAATATTTTTTGTTTCTTTTTTTTTTATTGACAACACAGAACAAAAACAAGCTGAAATAAAATAGAAGTAATAATAATTTAACTTTATTGATGTCATAATGGAGAAATTCACTTCTGCATTTTAACCCATCCCCTTGAGGAGCAGTGGGCTGCCACTGTGCGGCGCCTGGGGAGCAATTGGGGGGTTAAGGGTCTTGCTCAGGGACCCAGCATGGCAGCTTGTGGGAGTTGAACTCAGAACCTCTGGGACCGAAGCTCTGTGCTCTAACCACTAGGCCACCACACCCTCAATGAGGGTGGTGAAGTAATTATTTTTTAGCCCACTTTTTACTTCTACTCCTTACCTTTTCATACAATTATCTGTTCTTTCTATTCCTTACATTTTCCCTCATTGAGGGAAAATAATGAGGCCACCACACCCTCAATGAGGGTGTGGTGGAATAGAAAGAACAGATAATTGTATGAAAAGGTAAGGAGTAGAAGTAAAAAGTGGGCTAAAAAATAATTACTTCACTTAAGTATAAATAAGCAAAATATCTACTTAAGGTAACAAAGTATTTGTCCTCAGTTACTTGACACCTCTGGGCAGGATATGCAAGCACCTAAACCTTACAACACACATCTGCTTGATTGGTTTTAGTCACGTCTTCCCCCATGTTTGCTTTTTCCTTGGACATGCCCGCAGCATGATACTGCCACCACCATTTTCAGCCTTATAAATGCATTAGATGCTTTCTATCACGCATGGTGTTTGCACATTGGACAAAAAGTGACATTTTGGACTGCCGCCTTTGCATTATCCCCTGACATCACCAAATCATGATTCTGTCACTCCTGTTTCTTTACTGAAAATGAATACAAATGTGCCACACACTGTCAGACTTATATGTTTTAAATAAAAGGAGAATCACAGGAACGTCCGGTAGAACACATTGAGCTTGGTGGTTGTGAGCAGTGCAGGGAGTAATGGTGTTAGAAAATAGCAGCGCTAGTAACTGCTGTTTTTTTTTTTTTCTAGTAACGGAGTAATCTAAATAATTACTTTTCTCAGTACGGTAACACCATTACATTGTTAATAATATAACACAGTCTATTGCTACAACTCGATCAATTAAAGCAACTTTCCTCAAGAGCAAACACTCTGCTGTGGTACTTTTCTTTTCTTAGTGTTTGGGGAAAGCGGACCCTGCGGACAGTGGGAAGATAGAGGAATACGTTAGATTTCCGATTTTCCGAGGAAGTTTAAATGTGCATATCCACGTTATTTAATCTTTTTTTATTTACACATCAGTAGCTCATTCTGGTTTCAGACAAAGTTTTTATGAAAGATTATCACATCCTGCTGGTGTGTTAGTTATTATTTTGTCGTTTTGTGCTTTGATTTTGCTCAATTGGTAAGTAAATATAGCCTTTCATGTTTATTCTTAATTGCAGTGGAAGTACGTACTGCGCATGTGCAGCAGGGGTTAAAACAAGAAAGCAGCTAACAGCTATTAGTATCTCCCAGTGAAACAATGTAGAAAAGTCCAAGATCCAGTGAAACAAAACACAAAAAAATACATGATTTCAAGAGGGAGAAGACTGGAATGTTGCTGGGAATACAGTATGACGTTGGTGTTCACTGAAGCGGACGCTAAACCTGCTCAGATGTGAACATACAGTTGATTGACGTGAGTCAATTTTCTGATATGAGGCGCTTACAGTTGCTGTAGGTGGTTGGTCTTCAATCACGACGAGCTGCCGCTTTACTGCGAGGCACTACAGAGGGTCAGGCTCGGTACGGCATTAATTAATAGTGTTTTATTAATTAAGCAACCCGGCATTATGATAGTTCTGCAATACTACTGGTAGATGGCAGCATGTCTGTTTATAGCTGGTCAGTGCGGCCGGTACTAGGGCCATATTTATCCACAAAAAGGACCATCAAAATATTATTAGGATGTTGTATATAACTTTATTTTATTATTAGTTTTATTTTATGAAACGGTTTTTGATCTTTTTCATAAGCACATAATGTGGCTATATACCTTTAAGGTGGTTAAGGTGGTTAAGGTGAGCATTTGGAAGCTAAGGTGAGCATTTGGAAGCTGGAAGTTTAGGCACTATTTTATGTTCACCAAAGTCACAGTGCTTAGCGAGGCCAGGACACAAAGGCTAAACAGTGCAGGATGTTTTAAGGTTCATTATTGGGTGCCTTACTTTTGCACTTTACCTCTTCCGTGGTATGCTGTTACCATGGAAGCATTGAAATGCTTAAAGTTGTCATGATCCTTAAGATTTTGTTCTTGTTTTTCATTCTGCTCTTATTTTTCCTTTTTCCCCTGATTGTTATATTTAATAGTTCTTTCCATACTGCGCTGCTAGTTTTGGCCATTCGGTTTGCCATACAGTTCACTGTTAAGTTTTTTAGCTTCCTTACTGTCTTGTGTATTTCTGAGTGGTGCCATTTAGGTTGTGTCATTATTTTCTAATTGATTAATTCTGTATTATTGAACAGCTCCAGCATAAAGTGTTTCATTTTGTCATACTGCTTGAAAAGGCCAATTTTAGCTAGTCGGTGCCTGTTTATGTATAAGAATTATGAAGTTCTAAAACATCTAGTTTTTTTATTGTTCTTTTATTGGAAACCGTGAACATATAATAATCATATTGACATGGATATATAGCTATCGATAGGTGTTTTGGCTCACTTGGTATAGATGAGTGAGCAATGTTTTCAGATATTTAGTCCAGTTAATAAAGGCAGCCAAATTCATTGACATTTTAGATCGTAATGAGGTAACTGAATAGTTATTTGCCAAGTAACTAGTTACTTTTTTAGAGCAATAACTGAGTCAGTAACTCAGAGACTTTTTGGGAGAAGTAACTATAACTAAGTCACTTGCCCAACTCTGGCTGTGACAAGGTAAAATATGAAAATGTTCAAGGACTGTGAATACTTTTGTGAGGTGCTGGATACTCGGTGGCTCCTTCAGTCATTATGCCCATCCGGACTTTGAAAGGGGGTGGGGGGTGGGGGGGGGGGTGTCACAGCGATGAAAGGTTTGGTGTCCTCCCTCTCGGGCCAAACCCAATGTCAGTTAAGCTCTGCAGCAGCCGCGCTATAAGAGACTTCTAGAGAGGTCAACATTGACTGTAGGCGAGCCGCTTTCACAAAGTGACTGCAGAAAGTCAACAGAGAGGATAGAATGAAAATAGCCTTGTCGTCCAGAGGAAATAAGGCGATCTGCCATGATTCATTGCTCATGTAGCAAACACATCTCATGAATTACCTGTATTACCGAGATTACTCTGCTGAAAAAGACTGGCCTGGATTGGCTCTGCTCCATATCCCTGCAATCAGGCGGGTGGAGTATGAATTTATGTGGGATAGAATATAAAGCTGGAACTTTGCCACAAGATGAGTTAAACTAATCTATTGACCCGTTTCATGGAAGCTCAAACCAAACTGAGCAGTGGCAAAAGGAAATTGCTGGTGTCGAGCCACCGAAACGCCTCTGAGTTTCATTTTAGACACAACCGCTGTAAAACACCTCACTGGTCAAT
Source organism: Fundulus heteroclitus (assembly GCF_011125445.2). Lineage (NCBI taxonomy): Eukaryota > Metazoa > Chordata > Actinopteri > Cyprinodontiformes > Fundulidae > Fundulus > Fundulus heteroclitus. The sequence goes on from NC_046384.1 coordinate 23,399,996, forward strand.
ACAATCAATGACTCTGGCTTTCAGAAAAATTGACAGGGCTGATCTCTGCACCAGGGGGACATTTAATCAAACAGATGCTTTGCAAAGCGCTGGCTGCTTTCAGATGGTCACCACACAACCAGGTATGCCTTCGAAGGTCTTTTGTAACACGGTATTGAAGCCTCTCCGTCTGAGCAAGGCAGCCGTAATAAATGTTTATGAAGAATGACAGAGGGTGTCAGGCAGGGAGAACAATCCGTCATGGACAGACGCACGCGGAGAACAAGACAGCTATTGATTTACTCTAACAGAACATAAAGAAAACCAGCCACTGGGATATGCATTCTATCTTCCAATCTCACAAAGTGCTCATTGTTTTCTTATTTTTAACACTTTACATATCTGTCAGTGCATCACATAACAATACAGACAGAGAGGAAAAGCTACATTAAATCAAATGTGCAAATGCAGCAAAAACGGCAGAGAAGCCGTGAAATGTAAGGAAGGACAAAGGTGCAGGTGTCTTTCAGCAGAACAAGCGAGCATTGAATTTAAGTCTAACAAATAAAATTGCAGAGGATGAGGGCGATAGTTTAGGCAAAAAGACATGCCACGATTTCAAGAACTCTGTCAATCACCTCTTTCTCAATAACCACTCAAGTTGGAACTATAGAAGAAAACAAAAAGGTCAGATGAAGTTAAAGCGACATATATCATAACTTTCCTTTTATTTTGAATTTGAAAAAAAAAACCTAGAGAAAAAGAGAACGAGAATGTGTCCGGATGTTGTAGAAGTTACGTCTGTTACGACTGAAACACTGAACTCAGGCGTCAAAGCCACAAATTCTGCAAGAGAAGGAAACAGGGATGACAAAGTCTCCAGCTCCAATGTGAAAGATCTTTATGTTGACTTGTTCAATGAGGAGCATCAAGTCCAGAAAACTTTTGTCAGACAAGGAATACCTTGGAGACCCTTCAAGTTGTTACCCTACCCAGGGATTTAAATGCGCTAACAGACTTTAAATTCAGCTAGCATGTGGGTATGTTTAATTGCTGCTCCTGTTCTGACTAGTATATTTACGCTGATAAGCAGGGGAGTTGGCATTCCATTCCAATAAGGTCTAATAATGTGCACTTTTTATAGGTGTGCAGGGGTTGTATGAAACAGGGGCCATGAATGGAAGCAGCTTAAGGTCTCACTTTTCATGTTTCACTTATTGGGTTTTAATTGAACTCCAGGATTGTACCTGTCAAAGAATCACTCTAAGGACACGGTGAACCACTCAACCCAGCCACTATACGTCCATATGCAGTTAGTTTTCTAACAAGATGTGATTTGACTCTAAAATGTTGCTTGAAGTTAAATTAAAATGACCAATCTGTCATTCATTTGGCTCAGACACCGAGAAAGAAAAAGTCACTGCTACATATAATTGATTATTGCTGAGTAATGATGTACCATGTGGCCTTTTTATTTCTTGAAACATGAAGAGACAAGTAAATTAACTAAGAGGGGAAAAAAGGAATCGGAAAGTTGTTCCCTCATAGACTCAATTCATTTTGACAAATTTTATTCGTTGTAAACTCCTGGGTTACTGTTAATCATTACACAAATTATTTATTGATCATATACATTTTTTTTATATATTGAATGCTGGGTAGACTAGCGACCTGTCCAGGGTGTACCCCGCCTCTCGCCCTTTGAATGCTGGAGATATGCACCGGCACCCCTCATGAACCCACAAGGGATAAGTGTGATGGAAAATGGATGGTTGGATGGATGGATGGATGGATGGATGCCGGGTGACTTGTTCTTTACCACCATGATTAACAAAAATAAATGTACAAACAATTTAGGATATTTTAATTCAATTATGAACAGGATAATGAGTGATTTGTGGATCCAACCCTATTTATTTCTGTGGTGAATGCTGAGGTACTCACAGGAGTTCACTATGTCAATGTCCTCTCTCTGGTGGTTCCTGGTGTCAAACTATTATCCAGGGAAACACATGTGATGAAAAACCAAATCAAAATATAACCTGGGGAAATTGGCAAAATAGAAACCATCCAAATGTAAACATCATACATTTTAACTATAACAAAATATCCTCCAGTCCATCTTGTGGACCATATAGTGAAACATTTAATAATTTCAGTAAGTAGAATTGTATTTCCATAGCACCTTTCACAGACATTGATATCACAAAGTGCTTCACGAGAGCAAAAACAATTGAAAAACACAAAACATGCTTAAGCAAATGCTTGTCTAAATAAAAATGGAGCCTAAGCGAAAATTCAAACTGAAGAAACTCTATTGCCTACCTCCATCAATCAGAGAATCATCCGCCTCCGACGCAAGCCAATCAGCTTTGAACTGCTCCTCCTCGAAGCCAATCAGCATCCTGGGTTCATCTTAAAAAGAACTCCACATCCTCGTCTCGGCCTTCTCCTCAGCGAGCAAGCGGTGACTGCGCGTGTCCGGTTTGGACTCTGATGACCGGATTCAACCCACCTCCATCCCCTTCTCCACCATCGTACCAAGCTCCGCCTGGCTTTCCTATGGTCCTCCTTCAACCTCGTCCCTATCAGAGTGTAATTCCTCCTGGACTCTTATGGAATTCCCTGTCACATCTCAATGGATCCGGCAGAAGACCGCCATGTTGAGCCTGGTTCTGCCAGAGGTTTCTTCCCAAAGGGGAGTTTTTCCTCTCCACAGTCGCTTCATGCTTGCTCATCATAGACAGTTCAGGCAAACCTGTGTTTATCAAGTTGGACATCTAGCTCAAACAGATCATCATATGGACTGAACAAACTTTATTTATCTCCACTCCACCACCAGTTTCAGGCCCGGGGGGGAAATATCCCTATTCTCATACGCCTGCTAATGCATATTGAAGTATAATTCAGCGTGAATTTTTCCTGCCGAGGTCTGAGCGCCAAACTCTTAAAATATTGTATCAACAAAATTCTTCTAATTGCCTTTTCTTTCTGTGTGAGTTTTTCAGATTGAAATGTCTTTAGATGTTTCTTGACAAGGACTGTGAAGTGAAAAGCATGATCGTCTTGATTTTTAAAACGGGTCCGAGGTACCCGAGTAATATGTGCCCTCCTGTTTGTTTTAGTCAGCAGCACTTGCTGCAGCATTTTGCACACAGTGAAGACGGGCCAAGGAGGATTTATTTAAACAGTTAAAAGGACTATTGCAACAGTCTAAATGGGAAGAAATAAAAGCAGGAACAATCATTTCCAGTTCAGTCTGTGACACGAATGGTCTTATTGTTGCTTATACAATATATGGAGTTTAGTAGCAATCCCAATAAATAAATTAGCATTAACGAGCCCTTCACACACACACACACACAAGCACGCACGCACGCACACACACACACTGCACATGCAAGAAAGCAATAGAAAACTTGTTCAAAGGGAAACGGACAAATAAATTAGTTTTTCAATTTTCAAATTGCTCATATTAAAACCACCAAATGTGTAGAGCTCTAGACCGCTTAACAGCAGCAGTTGACTAAACCCAATGCAGTTTTTTTCTGGAACTGTTGTTAAATGTGCATGTGTCCACACATTAAGTCATTACGACCTTTTACAGTAATAAAAAAAATCTGTGTTTCAGTCGTACAAGGGTGTTAGCCCCCATAAATAAATGTTGTCAACTTAAAGTGCAATAAAAGCAAGCCATATAATAAACTTTATTACCTAGAGTTTAGAATGACAACATCCACCCACAAATGAGAAGAATACATATGTTTCCAGAAAAGTTTGCCTCTGTTGTCACTCTGCCCTCCTGTCAAAGCCAAAGGATAATAAATGCAGCGTTTTAACCTGCAGAAAGGCAGAGTATAAACCCAATCTGTGTGAAAACACACTCACACACTCACACGCGCGCTCCTATTATGTACCCTCCCCAAGACGCACTGCTGCTGCAAAGCTGCTGCCCAACGGGAGGTCAAACAGCTGGACGCCGCCTCCCGGAGAGGCTGCAGCTCCTGCGGAGGATGGTGACCGGCGGAGAGCTCAGAGAGGAGGCTGCCTGTCCGCTAACAAAGACCTCGGGGAATGCACACAGATCCAGAGCTGTCAGGTAGGCTCCTGACCACTTTATAGAACTGCAGCATTTTATGCACATTTATACTCTGCTTAACCTAATCAGCCTTCTTTATATCAGTCTTATTTTGTTCCTTTAAAAGTATTTTAAACTATTATTATTTGTGTGTTCTCTGAAAGAAAAAATACTTTAAATTTATAATTGTATTTAAATATTTACATAAAGCAATTTAAAGGCTGAGCTTTTTGTATTCTGAAAAGCAAACATTGTATACATTGTCTTTTTCAGCTAAAATTGCTTTTTTTTTCAACTTTTACCCTTAATGGGCATTTTACCTACTTATCTACATAATATCAGAACATATTTACAGTGGCTTGCAAAAGTACTTACACCCCTTTTAAGTATTTTGTTGGTGGCTACTGTATTTTATTGAGGTTTCAGCCTGTATGGGGAGGGTAGTGGTCCTGCTTGCCACTCTCAAGCCTTTTGTAGCCTTTACAGCCTTTTTAAAAAGTGTCTTCAAAAAACTCGATCCATCTTCCCAACAGCTGTTGCCAGCAGCTTCCTTGTTGCTCCTGAAGAAAAGCATCTCTAGATGATGGTGCCTCCACCCTGTTTTAGTGTGCTGATAGTGTTTCCACAGTGACCAGAGCACCTTCTTACATATTAACTCCTAAATCTGTTAACCAATTAGATTCCTTTTGAAAGCAATATTTAGACGTTATTAGAGTACAGGGTACAGGATGAAAAAGAATACACCTCTTCAGATTTATTTGTCAAAACAAAAAGTTAAAAATTTATAATTTTCTTTACCCTTCACAATTACACAGTTTGATGCAACAAATTACAAAACAAAACTGAATATATTGGCAGTTCTTGCATGAAAAGCCCTCTTGACGAGCGCCTCCTTCTGATGCTCCCCAGCCACTGAAAATTCTGAAAAACTTCCCTTTGTCTGCATTAAACCAGCATTAAAAAGTTGATCAAGGTGCATCTTACAGATATAGTTGTATTTTTATCTAGCGATTATCCTCCCTCTTTTCCAATGCTGCCCAGGGCTACTGCCCATATGACCCAGATCATAGTCGAGGGGATGTGAATACTTTGTGAGACATTTCAGCCATTTACCTCATTTATATTCTTGTCATTCCTGCCATGAAATCATTTAGTTTGACTTCCATCATCTCCATCAGACCTGCTTTCTACACTCACCATTGAAGCGTGTCCTGTAGTGATTTCATTGGCTCCCTGACCTTCACTGGTTCACAAACGCCCCGTTAATCTCACACATTACTCACAGCTTTTTATTCCAACACAAATCATTGTTTTCAAAGTTCATCGGCTGCATATTGATGAGCCCAAGCCTTATTTAATGGGATGTCATCTCCCCCCCATGAAATTGGAGTCCAAGGGGCCATGCTACAGTAACATGGTATTATCATGATAATGCTGAACTTTACCAGAGACGGTATGGTGGGAATTGTGCTCGACAACAGAGGCAAGCGAAATCACAAGTTTATCATCATCCTTTGTGTCTGTTTAATTTACAGGTTGTCTTTGGGTCGGTGGGGAAGTTACGCCCTTCAACCCTGAAATTACAACCATGGCTCATCCTGTAAACACATCTTCCGCTCCTTTCTCTGGGACAGCGCTTGGCCAAGGTAGCTCTTTGACTTCGAATTTAGAGAGTAGGCAAGCTTTGGTACATGATGGGAAAGAATGTCTGGGGGAATGTCGAAAGGACTCTTTGGATCTTTGACTTTCCAGCTTAATGGGGGCTTCTCAAAGGTGCAGATCCTGCATACAACATCCCTCCTGCGGTTCTTATTTCCTTGCTGGAACGTTGCTGCTACTTTCCTTTGTTGCGGTGAAGGCTTGCCCGAAGATCTGCCACTGTTCAGACAGGAACGGCATGGTGGTGCTGTGCACCTCGCGCAATCTGGAGAACATCCCGGCCAACTTACCAAAGGACACAGTTGTTCTCTTGCTGTCCTCAAACCGGATTAGACACATCCCAAAGGAGGCCTTCGCAGACCTCCGACGTCTCAGGGAGCTGGATTTATCCCACAACCTGCTCGAGAGCGTGGAAGTCGGCTCCTTCCAGGGAGTGTTTGACAGCCTGCAGACCTTGGATCTTTCAAACAACCAACTCAGTGGTCTCCCAAAGGACACCTTCACCAAGCTGCACGCCCGAATCCGTCTCTCCAACAATCCATGGCACTGTGAGTGCTCCCTGCAGGAAGTTTTAAGGGAACTGAGACTGGACCCAGAGACAGTCAACGAGGTCAGCTGCCACACGTCCGTGCGGGAAGAGTACGTGGGAAAGCCGGTCATCCAAGTCTTGGACTCTGGGATCAACTTTTGTAACTTCCACCACAAGACGACAGACATGCCCATGTTTGTAGCAATGTTCTGCTGGTTCTTTATGGTAACGGCTTACATCGTTTATTACATCAGACACAACCAGGAGGATGCAAGGAGGCACATGGAATACCTAAAGTCCCTGCCCAGTACGTCCCACATCAGCAAGGACTACGACACAGCCAGCAGTGTGTTTTAGCTTCTGGCAGAAAGAGAAAATTGTAGTGAGCACACAGAAAATGGCATTTCTGCAAAGAGTTCTTTAGATCGCTGTGAAGCATTTCCTCCATTGCAGATTTTTACCTATTTCGCTTTTTAAGAACAAACTATTTTATAGCTCTAGTAGGAAATAACATGAGTATAAACAAAAAGCAGTGTTCATGAAGACTAAAAGTTATTTCTGATTCTCCAGTGAACCACAGTGAGAGACTTTATTCACAAATGGGCAAAACATGGAATAGTGGTTAACATTCATAGGAGTCGCAAGCCCACTAAAATTATTGCAAGAGCACATCAACGACTCAACACTCAGAACATTGAATGCAGACAAGGCCTGGAGCTGCTTCAGGATCTGGATGACTTGTCTTAATTGATGGAACCAGAAGTTCTGCTCTCCAGCAGAAACTCCTGAAAGAGAATGCCTTTAACTCATGCACTCTTGGGTTGTGAAGGAGGATAAGGATCTGAATCACAGCAGCAAGAACCCCTTTGAATGGCTAAAACACAAATCAAGGTTTGGAATCCATCTATCCATTTGCCAGCCCAACATAGAGACACACACACTCTCATTCTAAGGGCAATTAAGAGAGACTAATTTACCTAACATGCATATGTCGGATGCTGCAAGGAAGCCAGAGAACCAAGAGAGAACCCACTCATGCATGGGGAGAACCTGTAAACTCCATGCAGGTTTGGGCCAGGGTTAGAACCCAAGAACTTCCTGCCTAGTCAAAGTCCAGATCTAAATCCAATCGGGATGCTGTTGCATGACCTCAAGCAAGCCATTCATCGTGGAAGGCTCTCCCATGTGACTGAATTAAAACAGGTCTGCAATCATGAGTGAGGAAATTCTTTGATAACAGAACCAGATCTTAAGTTCAGGGGCCAGTTTATTTTTCAACACAGGGCCACGTTGGTTTGGACAGCAACTTTCTCTTAATAAATGTAATCCTCATTTGAAAACTGCTTTTTTGTATTTGTTCAGGTATACTTGATATTAAAATGTGTAATTTAGGAAAGCCATGAATATGCGAGGAAGAACGAGTTGTCATCAAGAACTGTATATCCAGAAGGAGCTTTTTGTGAAGCTGGGAATGAAATGTACATGTAAATGTATTTTTCCGTTAATGCGTACATAGATATTGTAAAGAGTTTGCAGACTTGAATGAACTGTGAAGGAGATATTTTGACAGATGTAATACCAGAGAAGAAACCCCGTCACATTTAACATGGAAGTGCTACTTTTAAATTACATTTTACACTTGAATGCTGAATGTTTTGCTTTAGAAACTTGAGTCACTTTTGGGAATAAAAAACATCCAGTACTGTCCCCAAAAAGGCTTGGTTTGGTTTCAAATTCCCTTCAACGTGTTTTAAAGATGGCAACTGTCAGGACGCCACAGCAACCAGAAAACACAAGCATGTTTCTGTGGTTGATTTTAGCAAAGTGGACCTATAGCTCCACTCATCTTTACATCCACTCATCACAGGCATTACTGCCATTGTAATTTTGGGCATACAATTATTTATTTGAACTTTTTTTCCTGGCTTGGAATTACACAACAAACCACTTGAATGGATATGTTTGGATTTATGTCTTTTGTTATGCCTACTGCAATACAATTATGTCCATATTAGGGCTAGACGGTATATAGATAAAAAGCATAAAGGTAAAATAGAAATCATATTGATCAATATTAAAGGCATACTATGCAACATTTTTCAGTTAATTAATATGTTCCATACCGTTTTGGATGATTAAATGAGTCATTTCAGGTTGAACTAAGGTTTTCTCGGCCGCCCTGGTGGTCTGTGGGGGAAATACCGCACTTGCAATTGCAGGAGCCCTCGGCCCGCACCCACAGGCTCAGTAGTCTCGTGTGCATCGCGAGAGTCGGTCTTGCTTTACGGCGAGAACTGCTACACGCCCCCAGTGAAAGGTGTGCTCGTTGGTAGCGCAGTGGCGATATTTGTGCAGTTATCATGGCGGAACCAGCGAGAAAACAGCGAAAGCCCATGTCGGAGCAGACAAGAAAGAGGAAAAGGGCTCTGGACAGAGAGAGGAGTCGTACACGGGTGAAGATCGGGCAAGCTTTTTCTGAATGGCGAGAGCTAAAAGAAAAAGAAGGCTGCAAGGCTGACGCGGACCTCGCGTTTCTGCTGATGCGATTGTAAGTAACATTGTAGGGTTTCCCTCACGCTACCGCCTCGCCGACATTCCAAAAAAATAATAATAAAAAAATAAAACTAACTCGATATGCGCGCCGCTCCGCTCCGCCGGTCAGCGGTGCAAAGTTTGTCTCACCCCCGCTCCGCTCAGCCGGTCAGCGGTGCAAAGTTTAACGTCAAATAAACATGCAAGCATATCGAGTTTTATTATTATTATTATTATTATTATAATAATAATCTTTTTATTTATTTATTTTTTTTTTATGTTGGCGAGACGCTACCGCGGCGGCGGCGGCTGCGGCTTGGCGAGGCGGTGGCGGTAGCGTCTCGCCAACATTAAAAAAAAAAAAAAATAATAATAATAATAATAATAATAATAAAACTGGCGAGGCGGTGGCGGTAGCGTCTCGCCAACATAAAAAAAAAAAAAAAATAATAATAATAATAATAATAATAATAATAATAAAACTGGCGAGGCGGCGGCGGTCGCGGCTTGGCGAGGCGGCGGCGACCGCCTCGCCAAGATAGCACTGCAAGAAGCTTGATGTTCATACTTTCACTGTGTTAGTCATTGTTTGTACTGCCGTTTTTTCCACTTTTCGTTGCGTTCGCCTGTCTGCTAAGCTCAAAACAACCGCGCCTGGCTTGACGGAGGAACCAGAACAGCTGAGCATCTTTACGACAGTGCACTTTTACTTTCGCCCTCTTGGGGGAGCCTCGCTGGAAAATCAACCCCGGTTGCATAGTATACCTTTAACAGAACACACAAACACTGAATTCAAACTCAACCCTTTATTCAACCAACTTTTACCAAAACTGCCAGTTTTTTAAAAAAAAATTATTAAAAAGAATATGTTCTCTCTGAACTTTTTGAAGGGGGCGGAGTGTTCCTGGGTCTGCGTTGTGATTGGTTGGGAGGATGTAATGACTGTAATATTAACCTACATGATAGGGTAGAATGCAAAAGGAAGGAAAACTGTTATTCTTTTCTATAATCGATGTACGTCTATCGATCAATATATATTGTTGAATTATCGTCCAACCCAAGTCCATAGACAGTAGCTCCCACTAGTATTTGGTAATTATCCTTAGCTAATGGCACCATGACCTCATACTTTTGAAAGCATCAACTATCGTCCTGGATAATGGCTATAAATTTGACCACTCTTCTTTGTAGAATCAAAGTTTATATAACTGATGGTCTCCAGGTAAATACCTGGCTTCTAAGCATAATCAGGAAATTTTGGAAAAAGCTGAGGCTGGGTCCATTCTAGTAGCTTAATCTTAGGTATTTTTCCCTATTACAAAACCAATTTAGACATGTATTTCTTGCAATTGTTCTGCTGGAAAATCCATCTATGTTCCAGTTTGAACCATCTAGCAGCTGGTTGGAGGCATATTTTAAGAACTTGGATTCTTGCCTGCTCGCTGATGAAATACACCAGTGCTACTGTCTGAAATACAGCTCCAGAGCATAATACTTGTCGGACTATAAAGCTATTCTGCAGGTGGCTCTTAGTTGAAGCTTGCATTAAACAGGAGGTTCTAACCGCACAATGCTTCCCAATGCTAATTAGAACTGTGTTTGGAATGGATAAAGCTGACTAACAAAACAGTTCTTTGAGATCCAGACCTCCAACTTTAACCCTGATGAAGATGTGTGATCTGCAAATCAAAAGCTGGGTCTGTGCCAGGGACCCAACCAATTTCACTGAACCCGATCAATTCTGTTAAGAAGAGTGGGCAAACATCCAGGCAGAAGCCATCAAAAGCCAGAAGCTTGTTGATGGCTACCAAAAGGTGTGCGGTCAAGCTGCAACCTGATCAGGATCATTTAACCAAACGTAGTAATGGCAGGCTTGAGCCTGTGTGATTATTTTGACCCTGTTTTATATTATTAAAAAAAAGTTATTCAACCTATTGCTCTATAATCATTACCATTATGATAAAACTGTTCAAATTAATCATTAATAGCCCTAGATATGACAAACATGCAGATGTACGCTGTGTTCATTGTAACCAAAGTCAAATTTCACACACAATCATGGCCAACAATTTTTCAATTCTGATCATGAGTAGATGGAATCTACTGATCCGAACTATAATTGACACAGATTAACAAGCCAAATAAGTTAAAACATTCAAGCATTTAAATGACAATTCATTTGCATTTTGACTCTTGCAGCAGAAACCTTTACAACCAGATTGTATCCATCCATTAGCTTTACTCTCCTTAGTGGTAGGAGCTAACGGGGCTTTTGTCTATCCTGGGTGGTCATTAGGCTAGGAGCAGGAAGAAGGACAGTTTGTTTGTCCATCAGCAGGCCCTTTTCCAGTACATGGGAAAAGCCCTGCACACTTACATTGCAGATTGTTGTAAAGGATAAACTGTCCCAATAATGATCTGAAGGCAGAGGAGGTGGTAGGCTCAGCAAATAAGAACAAGGTTTGAATAATCTGAATGAATCAAGGTGACATGTGTATAAGAAGGTTTCCAAGGATAATCTGCAACAGCATTTTCTGAGTGTTGGTGCAATAGGTGGTGAAGTGAAGAACAGGTCAGGAGCATGTCATGCTCACCACTGTAATATATTCAGCTGCATTTGTCAAAGACTGTCGGGCAAGACCCATTTTATCACAAAGTTACAGCGATCCTATTTAAGCTTTAAAGTCCCAGAACCAGGGGTTGGGACTTTGTGTCAATGTCCTGTGAAATACAGATGGGTGAAGGCTTATCCGTTTCAGGAGCAGGGTGATTTTGGAGCCACAATAACCCTGAAGGGGTTAGCATAGGAGCGTGTGTTGCAATCTAATTAGTGAGCGCCCGGTGACATACTGGGACAACAAATGTGTGTATAGCAAATGACAAGAAAAATTTTTTTTCCAAGTGTTTTAAAAAAGTTTTATTTAACATTGAATTTTAATTCCGTACTTCAAAATGAGAAAAAAATGCTCATCTTTTCCTCATTGATAACAACAAGATCAGCACCAAGGAGGAATGCTCTGATGTGGCGGACCAGCTCTAGACATTTATATACCTTAATTAGCAAGGTGTTGCCACAAATAAACCAGGCAAGAAAGAGTATGGGTGTATGCATCACAAATAGGATGGTAACATTACCAGTTAGTTGTGATAGAAAACAGCTGTCCACCTTAGCCTAATGCTCACAATCTGCTGGTAATTGTGTTTGCTACATCTACCAGGCAGCCTCCTTTCCTAGAGACACCCGAGTCAATGCTTTAAATTACTGTTGGGTGCTTTGGTAACTGCCTGGGCACACCATCGCTCCACTCCACTGCATAACTACTCTCTAGCGTCTGTTCCAGACACGCCTGTTCATTGCAGAGTAAATTATTTCTTTATTGTCCTTTAGAGTGTCCAATGGTCTCTGCTGAACGGTGAGTTACTCATGGATGAAACAATACAAGCTTAAAATGATGGCTGTCAAGGTGAAATGTGATAATGATTCTCGTACAACACACTGCGTGTTAGAAATCCATCCATCCCTTGTTTCTCTGCCCATAACCAGGAGCAACTTGGAACAGGAAAACGTAAATTCCAAAATTGATAAGTATTCAAAAGCTCTGCTAGTTCATTGCAAAAAAAAAAAAAAAAAAAAAATACAAATAGGTAACATTTTCTTGAAATTAGTGTATTTGCCCTTGACTTGAGTAGGTAAATAAGATAATCTGCCAATGGAATAAGATTGTTGCACTTAAAATAGGAACAACTCATCTCAATCAACTTATTTCAAGTGCAGTATATCAAATTATCTTATTTTAGGGGTCAAAATAATCATTACATTGGCAGATCACCTTATTTATCTGCTCAAGTCAAAGACAAATACACTCATGTCCAGAAACTTTTACTTTTACAATTTATTTTAAGCATTTTTGCAAAATAGGCATTGGAAAAAACATCAGATTGAACATGCTAGAATGAGTCTTTTTTATGTTCTATTTAACAAAACACAACATGATACTTCAATCATTTTGTTAAAAAATGTCTCAAATAAAATAAACTGAAGTAGTTTTAAGAAAAATGAAACTCAACAGATGTAGGGAAACTGAGAATAGATGTAGCTACAGTGACACCGACCCTTGACACGATGATGAAGCCCACAGCTTCATCATTTTAGGATAGCAGAGGGTGAAAAATTAAGCCGTATCTCACAAGGTTTCATTATTCAGCATCGCTGTCATAACACTCTATAAGAGCAGTGGATTGGTTAATTGATGTCTTCGTCTTGAACCAGGTGGCACGATTTCTCGGTTTAAATAAGTAGATTGATCCGTTATGTCAATAAACAGCTTTATTTCAGCATAATGAGATCATTAAACAGTTGTCACAACAAAACAGCCCCATGCACTCATTATACAGATTCATCAATCAACCTGCCAGAGACAGTAATCTGTCATTTTTACCTTCGGCTCTGTTCGGTGAACAGCTGGCCTAACACTAGAAAAACTGATTGTTTTTTCATATATTAAATAAGTGCATCAAAACTAAAACTTCCAACCATGTTGTTGTAACAAAGAGGTAAAGATAATCTTACAGTAAAGTTGTTACCACCACCACCACAACAAAAAGTCTTATTATCCAAGCATGATGAAAATGAAACTGTAAATGCAACAACATAGCTTTCTATAAATTGACATAATGAAAATATTATCATGAAAAAATAAGCTAAAGCACTCAATTTCACATGATTATCAAACAATAAAACGACATTTGCAACAAAGACATTAACTAACTAAATTAGCTTCATCTTGAGGTAATGTTCTAGTTTCACAAAAAACAAGAAGCAATGCATCAAAGAGCATAAGCTGATCCTAGTTCTAGATAATGGCATAGTGACTGTGTTCCAAGAAGGAAAAAATGTCTGGAAATATTATCTTAAGATAATGGAATAAAACTATCTGAAGGTCTTATGTCAAGAACTGTCAATGAATCTATATTTGCAACAAGATAATAATAAATGTGCCAGGAACTGGGGTTGTGGTCTGGTTACTTCTGCTCCATCCAGCTTCTTCCACCAGAGGACGACCCTGGAGGTTTGCTGGAGATCCAGCTGAGCTTTCCACAAATTCCTCATACTCACAGTGTTTTTTTTTTCTCCTGGGCTTTTTCGTCTCGTGACTGCAGATGAAAACCGTGAACCCAGCTCAACGTGGCTCAAGCTAAATGTGAGACACCTACATTTTAAAATCCTTCTTAGAGTGAAATTGGTCAAATTGACCAATCAGTTATAGTTTCTTCGCCAGTGCACATCATTGCAAGAAGTGTATTTAGTGTTATGTCTTTAGTACAGGGGCCGTAACAGGACCATTTCTACAGGGGCACCGGCCCCTGTTGGCCCCTGTCTAGAACCGCCCCTGCGGACAAACCAGGCCTCTGGCCCCCAGGGCTCATGGCCGGGACCACATTAGCGGGGCTGGCTGCCGGCGGAGCCCACGGGCTCGTCCCCGCGGCTCTTGGGGGCGTCGGCATTGCGGTGGCTGGGGGATTTCCTCGGGGTCGTCTCTCCTCTTTCCTCGGGGGGGCAGATTTCCTGTGATGGCCCTCTCGGGCGCACTGCTTTGGGGGCCCCTTTGGGAGTCCGGGATTATGGGTCCCCTGACTCCTGCCTCTGTGCTCGAGGAAGGCGGGTCTTTGGTTCTCCACAACCACTATCAAGCTATTTCCTTCAGGATAATTTTCACCTAAACTAGTGCACTCTCACAAACTCCCACAGGTGCTGGGTCCCAGGTATTAAATGTTCACTTATATACAGTAAGCTATAATAATAATTTATTTATTTATTTATGTTCTTTCACTTTCTTTTTTCAGGTATCACATTACACATGTCAGCTTACATAATAATATATATGATTTAGCAATGGCATCTAGGTGTTATTCGATTGTATCTGTTGCTTTATGTCTGTTGGTTGTGCTGTTCTTTTTGTGTCTCTTTCCAGGTGATGGAGCAGACGGAGAAGGTTTTATCATTCTCTCCCTTTTATCTCTTCTTTCTTTCACCTCTACTCTTTTTTTTCTCTCACACTTCTTGTTCTTCCTTTACTCTCCCATTGTAATGTCCATATAATTTGAAATTCTCCCTGCAGGAATCACAATAAAGCTATTTACAAGCATAAATCAAGTGGAGCTCTATGGCGAAAGCTGTTCGCTCCACTTGTAAAAGCAAAATCTGTCGAGCTCTATCAGCCATTGAGACATCAATTCCTATTGCCACATTGCTAGACAGGACACTGGGAAGAAAAAAAAAAAAGCCACAGCAGCTTTCCACGACCGCGCCGCAGTTCTGATCTCTACTCAATTATATTGCCTGTTGAAACTAAACAACAGTTATCTTCTGATTCTCTCCTGAGCGTTTTTTTTCTGCACAGAGCTCAGAAAGCTTAACAAAGCCACGACAACATCAAGATAATGATTTAATAAAAAAATTGACCATGAAAAAAGGAGCTTAAGATCACATTAGCTCGAGATACTGAGGGAATTAAACCAGTGGCACCACGAAACAAGCTCAAGGACTCAATGTCACAGAGATAATGAAACTGTATCTGCAACAAAGATAATAAGATAATCATATGTCAAGATTGAATAATGAAATTGTTAGCACAAGTAAATGGGGTTATCTTGACATATCAAATCCCTGCCACAAAATACAAGTTCAGGGTTTTAATATCTTAAGATGAGACAAAGTAACAAAGAGCTAAAAATAACTAGTTCTGGATAATGACATCTTGACCATGCTACCTGAAGGAAACAGTATGTAATTTAAGATTTCATTGCCTTGAGATAATGATATAAAATTGTTTCCAGAGCCGAAACATCTCAAGGTCTTATTTCAAGAACAGACAATAAAACTGTATTTACCACAAAGCCAGAGATAACTCTTCAAGGTGATGTTTTTAATAAAAATTGTGCCATTGCAAAATGAGCTAAATATCACATTAGCTTCAAATAATTAGGTAATTAAACTGTTAGCACCACAAAACCAATGTATGGTCTTGTTATATGAAGGTGAAGAGATAGTGAAACTGTATTTACGACAAAGACCTTAAAATAATATTTTGATATGATAAAATAGAGTTGTCACCATAACACATTTGACCAGCAATTGTGTTATTTTGAAATAATGAGAATAAAACTGCAACAATGAACTTCTAATCATTTTAGTTAGAGCTAACAATAGGAAGAGACAGCGGAAATATCAAAATGAGCTTGAGATTGTGTTATCTGGACAAAAAGACACGCGCACACACACACACACACACACACACACACACACACACACACACACACACACACACACACACAAAACTCAAGGTCCTTTTTTCTCAAGACAATTAGACACAGAGATGGTGTCTACAGGGAGACACCATCTCTGTGACACAGGGAGCTCAAGATCATTTTAGATGACATGACAAAATGAGCTTGAAATTATATTTCAAGATAAATGAGTTGTTTCCACAATAAAACGAGCTTAGGGGTCTGCTTAGCTCAAGATAATTAAATAAATGGTCTATATTGCCAACAATGAGCTCAAGATCTTATTTGCAGATAATGAAATAAGGAAATTGCTAAAAGTAACAGTGATACAGAACTCAGAAAACAAGATGGAAATAAATATGTTAATTCTCTTATGCACCGAAAACCTGCAACATGTGCTATTGATATATGGCTGTGCCCAGAGGTGGGTGGAGTAGCCCACAATTAACCTTGCCTGCGAGATGAATTCTGGCAGTGTTTGTGCGTTCACAAACACACAAGAATCCATCTTGTACCGCTCCGGCTTCAACCGTTTGTGTCTAAACCAAAAACAGTTCGGGCCAATCACGTTACATTACTGAGGTTTAAGGCGGGAGATACAGCTGTGATGAAACTAACAGCTGCTGAGCGCACAGCTGAACCAACATAAGCATGGCGGCACAGGAGGACGCACACATAGCTGCTGCTGTCACATCTGTTTAGTTAGAAACCATGATTTCTTCTTCGATAGTAGAACAGAAAGAACTGCTTTGACTAGCTTACCTTCTTATGGTTTGTCATGACGCCTGCTGCTTGCATTTCCATTAGATACCATGATTGGCTAAAACCAACTTTTGGTAGGCGGGCACTAGGTGTCACTTCTCCCTATCAGATCGGAGAGTTCTGCTGAAATTCCCTCCTTTCCCCAAACAGATTCAAATGGTGCAGTCCTAGAGTGATAATGTGAAGAACTAGAGTGCTACACATTATTAATCTGCCTGGCCGGGTTAGACCACAATTGTACAGAAGTAAATCTGCCACTATTTCTATTTCAACATATTTTTACTCAAGTAGAAGTAGAGAGTAAACATCTAAAAAACGACTCAAGTACAACCAAAACGATATTCGGTAAAAAGAGTAACTGTTTGATCATAAGCTCTAATTTAATTTGTCAACATTATGTAACCAGACAGATAAAAAATCTACTGTTACGCGCAAATTCCTGCTTATATAAAGTATATAAATTAACATACATAAAGTATCAAATTCAGAAAACATTGTTTCACAGCATAGTTTATTTACTGAGTACCTATTGACAAGTCCAGCAGGTAAACATAGGTCAGTACAGAACAAAGTACTTCCAGGTAATACATATACCATTTCGTGTATATTGACTTGACCTCAAATGGCTCAGCAGATATAATATTACGTTAGACTCACTGGTCTCACTGTAAGGTAAACTGGAGGTGTGCGCCTGTGTCTGGTGCAGGTTTGGTTAAAGCAGTCTTATTATTCTTTAATTAAAGTAACTCGAGGTGGGTAGAGCCTCCAGAAATTCTTCTCAAGTAAAAGTAGCATTGCCTCAAAATAGTGAAAAAAAAAAAAAAAAAGGGTACCGTACAGTAAAAGTACATCTTTTTTCTAAAAGTTTAACAAGTATGTAATGTGAGTAATGTAAGTGAGTAAATGTAACTACTCACCTCTGGCTGTGGCCCGAGTGATAAACTGGGTTTTGTACATAGATTGCATGTATCAGTAATTTGACTTTTTATCTTTTCCACTCAGACTTGAAGCTCTTCTGCAGCCACAACACAGTCCTCGCACATATTTCTTCCTCCAGATTCCACTGGGCCAAATATGGAGGCTATACATCTTCAGCTGTACAGATGTGGATGAGGACAGAATATTAGTATGTGTCCCGCACTCTTAAAATAGCTCCCTTCCACTAACAGTGTGAGTCCATAAATCTAATGAGCCATCAAGAAGGGCATTACAGGGATGGGGGACTGAGTACCTCATGACAATGTCCATTTTTACAATCCTTTAATTACAGGATTCATCCGTTTATGCCATCTTGCTGCTAGCCTGAATGTAATATATTCCTGCTAGAGGCTCATATGCATGTATAATATCAATATCAATACATTTCTGACCTTGTGGTTTCTACAGTAAACCTTGAACTGTCCCACAATATTAATTTAAGCCCACGTTATCCAGCGGACAACACTATCAAGTAAGCATGGTCATTTGGCCAAAGAGAGCTGACCTCACTGCACATGTCTGAGTTTAGGGAGTGTTTTTATCAAAGGAAAAATAAGACAGAAAAATAGAAAAAAATAGATTTATGTGACAAAGAGGGTCCATCAATCTCCCCCGATTTGGGGCTCCGTGTAAAATCTTGACTCAGAGGGTGAGCATCACCATGACGAAGGTGCAGAATAAGCTCTCGACTACACAGGAGGAGCTAGGTCATGATCCGATAGTGGAACCACGGTCATCTCCTCATGGACTGAATCCTGGCCTCAGGGTTTTCAGTGAACATCTAAATGATGCAGAGCTTTTAGATGAGATCCAAACTGAGTTCTGAGTCAAACTGACCTCAGTGACAGCATCTCTACAGTCAAGCATGGTGGTGGAAGGATCATGCTTTGGTCCCGTTATTCCTGAGAAGGGGGCAGGATGAAGTCACCTCATCGAGGAACCTAGTGCCATAAAATCTCAGATTGCAACTTTTTTCTCTTTGTCAGTTCACTGAAGAGAGGTCACAGATGTGCCTCCCAGAATAACAAGTCTCTAAAACACACCACCATGACAACAAAGGAGTGATGATAGAAAGGAGGCCATGATGGGGCCCAGGCAGTCTCTGAATCCCGGTCCTGAAGAGGATCCGGTGAGGATGCTGACGTTTTGAGTTGCTGAGAGACCAGAAGGACTTCCCTGTAGTGTCTAAACTTTCTAGCTGCATAACCAGTAGCAAACACATCATGGTACTCCCTCTTTCATGCTTCTCTCTTTCAAATGTGGCCCTGGGCAAAAATTCCATAATATGTGCCAAGAGAGTCTTTGTAGGGAGAGGTCCAAACCAAAGCTTGGTTTATGCTACTGTTGTGAGCAAAACTGTTGTTTTATTACACATACTTATTAATCCCTGAGAAGAGTTCCAAATACCCAGTAATACTTCCTTGTCAGTTTTAATACTGGCAAATACACAAGGTTTTTATATGTGGGGAATGTGCTGTTTGATATGGCTGGGCCTTCATGCACACTTTGCAAAAGCAGAACTCTTTTATTCTCCCTCAGTCTTTGCAGAATGTTTGCAGAATACCTGAAGCCCCTCTACTCGCCCTTTGTCTTCCCGTGTGTGCAGTGACCTTCAGCTAAATAGGAAAGGCCAGGCAATGAATGTTTACTCTTTGTAGTTTTAGGATCTTTCTGATCACAAGCTTCTGTGACGTTCTGGGCTCTGTTCAAGGTGAATCTCTCTAGAAACAGCTCGGAGCAGAAACTCTTCACTGAAACAAATACATTAAACACTTGAATTAATTAGCAAATGGGCATTTATTGTGGATTGTTTTCCTAATCCACACAGGGTCGAAATTAAACATACATATTCCAATGGATTGGAGGGTTATTTGTCTATAATCTATTTTTATAACTAAGAAAATATTTTTTTTTATGGGTAAATTAAAGAGACATAGGACCACAGAAACCTGTCACATCTCTTAAAAGTGATTTGTAGAATACGGTATCATATTTTAAACACTGAAACATCTGCTCAGCTGTAAACTGACACAAAGTTCTGTATCATATATTCACCAACATCAATAAAAACTATAAAGTACCCCAGCGATTGGATAAATGAGGCAAATGAGCCAAATGATTGCTCCGTTTGAAAGGCTGGCAATGTGTTACTGTCTTCATCTGACCAGCTAGAATCATGGAGCTAAATGGGGATGACTGCAAACACTGCAACATGCGTTTCCAGTATGTGGATTGCACCCAGATTTGGCAAATGGACAACACCTACATCTAAACTAAATCAGCCATCATCTGTGGAAACCCAACAGAAACACCCAAACATCTGCAACTAGACCCATTGAGGTCAATGTCGCTTTTTTCTCTTCATACTGTAGTGACCGAAACTTCTTCATCGTGTTTGTTGAAAGCATGAGCTCGCCACATCTTGCCAGTGGACCTTCCATTCCCTAAGGCTAAGCTACTCCTGCTCCTTCATGTTGGATGGATTTGACCTGTGAACACCAATCTCCAGGTCTAACCACATTAAGGTCTAGCTTAACACTTACTAAAATTCTTTGGTTTTTACCACTAGCAACACTTTTGGTTTAATTTCAAACTCGTTCTACTGTTTCTTTTAAGTGTGTTTATGCATTGTCTTTTTATTTTTGTATGTTAATGGGTGTGTTTTAGTTTGTAGCTATGTACAGAACTTGGTTTCATCCGTTGGCCACCATTTATTAAAATGGTCTTTTTATGAGTGTACTGATTAAAGCCTACTATCCCTAAATATCCCTAAAAATGTACGCAGAAAAGACATGAAACTAAAGTACTGAGAAGGAAATACGTTAACCAAGAACCTTTTTAATAGTGCAATGGGGTTTCCCGTGCCTGCAGGACTGGTTTTAAGCCAGATTGCTTTCTGAGGTGTGCTGGTGAGGATTCTCAGTCATCCGGGTCATGATTATTCCAAAAAAAAGTAAAAAACAAAGCAACTGAAGCTTTCAGCTTCCTGGAGAGGAAGCAAAACGTCTTCTACTGCGGATAACAAGTCCAGTTGCTTTGTTTTTTACTTTTTTTTGGAACTCTCTGAGGTGCAACCCAGAGCTTGGTTGCCTTAAACTTGGCACACAGACTGAAGATGATAAATCCAAGTTTAAAAAAATGTATTCGCTTTAATTTTTATGAATTAACATATACAAAATGTATTCACTAAATTCCAGTTTCATTAAAAAATAAGTGAGGTGAGTTTGTAGAGATGGAGTTTGTGCTCTCTACACTCTACCTTCCCAGCAGACAAACCTCAAAGACAATACGTAGACCATTTTAGCCACTTTGAGTACCCCAGTGCTGTGTTTTCAGTCCTTACCAGCTCTTTGGGCTCCCATTTACAAAAAAACTGAATTTTGTTGCTAAGCCTCTAGTTGATCATACAATCTTTCAAATTTTCTTTCATGAGCCAAGCAGGCTTTCACCCAATTATATCCTAACTCACGTCCACCCTTCCATCTGTCCATCAGTTGGTCATCAATTCATCTATGCAAGAAAGCTGAATGTAGGAATTATATTTTGGAGTGCCAAGACAGCATCCTTGCAATACCATTTGACAGTGACATTTTTTGCACTGAAATCCTCAAAAGTAAAAAAAAAAAAGAAAAAAAAAAAGAGACTTTCTGCCTCTTCCATTCACTGTTGTTGTATTAAACAACCATTGCACAGCTTGTTAACAAAAGATATCCTTCTGGCACTACTGTTCAGGAAAGAGGAAACACTAACTCAAAATAATGCTGGTCAGAACAGGAGCAGAAAGGATATTTATCTGAAAGCATCTACAAATTTTGATTAATTAAAATTTCTTTGTCAAAACTGGTCTTTCGCCACTCTAATAGACTCACCCTAGAGTACTTTTAAATCCTCTGTGTGGTGATGTTTTTTTGGTGTTCCAAGTTAAAGGAGCATTGCGCAAGTTTAAAGGTTCCATTTTCTTTCTTTCCCATTCGTGCACTTAGAATTGCCTGATGCATAAAATGAGTGTTCCCCATTTACCAAAACTGCCTCTATAGGCTCCCTTAGTCAGTTCATGAGAGAGGGATTTGGGTCGCATTGTCTGGGCGTGCGCGCTGGCTCTCATTCACCTGCCTACTTTGTTGAGTCTCCACCGTTATCGGCACATTAATGAGACAACACAGGCTAATTTCAATATTTATAGCTTTCTAACTTCATAAGATATCACGCCTATGAACAAAAGACCTGTGCAGTCGCAGCGGCAGATGCATGTCATTTCAACTTGTCACCAGAGGGGGCAAACTTGTGCAAAACTGGATCTTGCACAATGCATCTTTATTGCTTTATCTCACAACCTTCTCAGTCTGTGGATAAATCAATATATAAATCTTCAAATTATGAACTCAAATTTAGTTAAAGATTGTGCTAGCTCTTTTGTCTTGGGTGGACTTTGTTTTATACACCGATAACATAGTTTGATGTTCGGTGCGTAACATTGTCACACTTTCCCCTTTGTTCTCAGTTGTCTTGTGCTACTTCCTTTTCTCATATAACACCTTTTTTAAAAGTAATTTCTCATCTTTGGACATTAAAGTGAATATTGCCTGAACACAAAAAAGAAAAGCTGTAAAAAAAAAAAAACACAAAAAAAAAACCAATAAGTATGTATGTGACAAAATTGATTTTTAAAGGGGGCTTGACCCGTAGTTCAGCACCATCTAGTGGATAAAACTAAAAATAATCTTGATTATTAACAACTCCAAATTAAAAGAACTGAAATGAAAATGCAACATTTTTTTCTGCTAGGGACATCATGTGAAAAAAGTATTACCAAAAATATATTTTAGAAAAAAGTAACATTATTAAAATGTTATGTTAGAGCAATCGTTTATTAAGTGATGAAAGGGTGTGAACAAAAAAAAAAGCACTTTGGATGTAATTTTATTAATACAAATCATATTTAAACTTCCATGGAGCTGACTAGTGCTATTGGGCTTGTCTTTGCAAGTGTAATCAGTAACATTATTAATAATTTACTTGACGTCTTTCTCTGCTTTTCCTGCTAACACATGTCAAACTACTGTGAGAAAAAAAGCCCATTATGAGGTCTGAGGACAAGACAAGAGTCTTATTAATAAGTCTGCAGCCCATTCACAGTGAATAAGCTCATTCTTCCAGGATAACTATAGAATCCATGAGCGAGACCTTTAGATTAATGTGGCCCATTAATTATTTCTGGCACATCTTCAAATACAAGTGTGTGTGTGTGTGTGTGTGTGTGTGTGGGGGGGGGGGGGGGTATTCACTGTTCCTCCTCTCCACTTCTTTGAGAGGCCAAAAGAAAGCAACATTAATAGGATTTTTCTGTTTTCAAGACTGAGCTGTGGATTCATAAAAAAGGATAAATGGAGTGGATTTTTCCCTTTTAACTCATGCATTATTTAGAGCCTTGCAGACCAACACTGCCACTGGCAACCTTGTCAGAGCAGAAATCGTGCACAGCAGCTAAACTTTAAGCTGCGGTTCTTGAAAAAAAAAAAAGGCATTTGTATGTAAACTGCTGTTTTTTCCCCATGTCTTCATTCAAATGGTTGTTTCTCACCTGCTAAAATGATTCAAGAAAAACAACTTGAAGTAAAATATAATTTGGGTTTTTGAGCAGAACCAGGCATTTACATAAATACAGTCATTTACACAGTGAACATTACTAAATGAGTAAACATAAGAACTTATTTCCCTTTTTTACACAATACAATCATCTGGCGTCCGTTGGTCCAGCAGGGAGTAGCTGCGCCGCTCCACACCAGCACTGCCGGACGCTCTCTGGCCCATCTGTGCTCGAGGAGTGCTGGGGAGTGCTGGGCTGCGCCGCTGCCCATCCACACCCAGATGTGTGCTAATCTGAGATGAACGAAGGCTCCTCATATGGCCTCTTGCACGGGTTTCGTAAAGCTCAAAGGGTGTCTTTTTATACCTGCAAAAAATGTTCTTTTTATTATACTGTCTACAGAATTTAAGCAAGAGAGAAAAAAAAACATAGGGAGAAAACATTCAAATGCATCTTTTTCACATTTTGTCAGCAAACATGTTTTAATAGGACATGGTGTGATAGAACAACACAGAGCAGAGCATGATTGTTCATTTGAAGGATGATGTAAAATGAATTAAAAATGTTCTACAAATATAAAAAAGAATGCTGCACATTTGCATTCCGCCCTCTTTTCTCTAACTCCCCTAGATTACCTGTGTGTGAGGAATCTCAGTACGGTACCACAGCAAACCTAGCTTGACACGGCCGTCCAAGAGGCCCATTGTAACTCTGGACACCTGTTAGCAGTGCACCCCACACATTTTGCACTTATGCATGAGTTGCAAGAATAAAATCTGTGTTAAACGACAGCCATGGGAGCGGCTGCATCATGCTGTGGGAATGACTTCCTTCAGCAGGGTCAGGGAAGCTGGTCAGATTCGATACAACAGAACTTGAGATGGTGGAGGAGGTTCCTGGTGAAGTAGGGTGACAAATTCAGGTCCAATATTGTTTTGTTTTTTATTCATCCCTCTCCGCCACAGCCCCACCCCCACCCCCACCCCATGATGCTGCTACAACCCTCTTTCACCCTCTTTAGCGATAATGTGTTCAGGATGATATGCACCCTTAGCCTTCTGGCATTGATTTTTTTATTATTTTTTTATTTCCTTAGGATTTAATTTGAAAATCTACTCCTAACCTGCTATTGCAAAGTAGTACAAAGCAGGCTAAAAAAATAGGAATTTATTTTTTAACATGCTACATCATTCTTTACTTTCTGTTCATGCTGATCTAGTTTTCCCAACTGAGAGCAGGAATTGGCACAAGAACTGCATCACCCAGATCACTTCATGGAGCCCCTGCTCCAAGACCTGCAGGCGTGGCCTGTCATTGAGGATCTCCAACGCCAACGATCAGTGTGAGCTCGTCCAAGAGTCTCGTCTCTGCAATAATTTCTGGCTGCACCAGCAAGAAACGGTACCGGCCCAAATATTGTGGCACTTGCACCGATGAACGCTGCTGCATCCCGTACAAGTCGAAGATGGTCGAGGTGGAGTTTCAGTGTCCGGACATG
This sequence comes from Fundulus heteroclitus, assembly GCF_011125445.2. Lineage (NCBI taxonomy): Eukaryota > Metazoa > Chordata > Actinopteri > Cyprinodontiformes > Fundulidae > Fundulus > Fundulus heteroclitus. Next base: position 23,424,885 of record NC_046384.1, read on the forward strand.
ACCTGATTCACCTGGAAGACGATGTGGGTCCAGGTGTGCTTCTGCAACCTTAGCTGCAGAAATCCCAACAACATCTTTGCAGAGCTTGAGAGCTACTATGGTTACCCAGAGGTCATGAACTAAAGCGCAGCATTATGGCAAACTAGGCCTATGCCTGTTTTAAGAGTTTTTAAAATAGAAATTTTCCATTTTTAATGTGCGCTCTATATTTTTACTATATGAAAAATTTGTAAATATGAAATATACCTCCAACATGGATTCATGTAGTAAGAATATTTGAAGAGGTAAAACAACTAAAAGCCTATATTTAATGTTTAATTTATTGATGTGGATTTATTGCTTAGCAGCTGGTTTTGGATGCCACCAACTTGGATTGCTCCCTAAACGAAACTTTTTTTAACCGGGGAGTACATGTTTTCCTTATGTATTTTATGCTAGTTTCTTTGCAAGTAACAGGTAATACCCACCGCCTTGGAAAAGTATTCAGTCCCCTTAAGCCGCTTCATATTTTTATCTGGGTACAATCACAAACCTAATTGTATTCTACTGGGAATGCATACGATAAATAACTCAAGTGAAAGGAAAGGTGCACGTTTTCTTTTGTTTTATGTAAAAATAAAAAGGTGTGGTGTGCATTTGTATTCAGCTCCCTGGTCAATATATATATATATATTTTTTTTTTTTCTCTTCTGGCATTGATTTTAAAACATCCTTTAAAACCATGCTATACTTTTCTGCTGGTCCGTCTCATAAAATCCCAAAAACTACTAATTAAGGTATGGCCAGTATAACTTGACAAATTGTAAAAAAACTCAAGGTGTTTATAATTTTGAAAATCAAACTCCTCTAAGTTCTGACTCACATCCTCAGCAGCAGGGAGGACAGAACCACTGACAGAGAGGAGGCGGCCATGGCAGCCGAACCCATCCAAGGCTGCAGGACGAGGCCAGCGGGCATAAATACACCTGAACACAAGAGGGCGCTGTCAGATAAGTTATTGCACTTCCACTGATTCTGCTCCTCAGTTCCACAACACAGATTCTAACAGGACCGTCTCAGCCCCTCACCTGCAGCCACTGGAATCCCCAGAAGGTTGTAGATGAGAGCGAAGACAAAATTAATCCTGATCCTGCGCACCGTCTTCTTGGAGAGCTCGATGCTGGCCACTACGTCCAGCAGGTCGTTCTGCAGGGTGAGAAACCTTCAGGCGAGACACTTTCAATGCAGCAGTGTGTTTCTGCACTGACTATCAGCCACCTACCCGGATCAGGACGATGTCGGCCGCTTCGATGGCCACGTCCGTGCCGGTGCCGATGGCGATGCCGACATCGGCACAGGCCAGGGCGGGCGAGTCGTTGACCCCGTCGCCCACCATGGCCACTCGAAGGCCTCGGTCCTGCAGCTCCTGAACTTTGGCCACCTTATGTGATGGCAGCACCTCTGCAAACACCTTCCTGATCCCTACCTGTAGCCGCACACAAGCTTTCATTTTACCCACCCTGAGTCTGATGGTGACTCTGTGTCAAAGTTTTACCTGTGCTGCGATGGCTTTGGCTGTTCGCCTGTTATCTCCGGTTATCATGGCCACCTCGATGCCAATGCTGTTCAAGGTATGCACTGCTAACGCTGATTCCGCTTTCACTGTGTCTGCAATGGCCAACATGGCACATAAAAGACCTGCGGAAAGATCAAATGAACAGGTAAAATAACTGGACAGTTAAAAACGAAGCAACAAAAGCTTGTTGGTTTGTCCCTCACCGTCTATGGCCACCAGTATGGCGGTCTGCCCTTTGGTTTCATGGCTTGACATGGCGGCATCCACATCTGCTTTGATGTGGTGGCCGTTCCTCCTCATCCACTCCCTGTTCCCAATCAGAACAGAGTAAGAGGGTCCCTCAGCTGGAGACAGAGGGACAGAATTTGGATCATTTTAACCCCCAAAATGTCCCAGAAGTGCTGGAGTTCATGATTTGGGCTCGTTTTGAGCTGGAACCCTAAAGTCCCAGCATGACTTCGTGTTTCAATCAAGAGAAACAAAGAAAAAGGCTTTAAAACATGTTTTTCTTCATCCAACAGCGAACAAAGAACGTTCACGCTTTTTGTTTTAGCGTTTCAAAAAGTGGCCAGTCAGGAACTGGATGGAGATTGTTTGGTTTTGTCATTAATTAAGGTGACGGTTCATTTCATTAAAAAAGTTGATTCGTACTTCAGAAATCAGGCGGACTCACCTGCAGAAGTGGGCTCTTCAGCAGAGAAAAGGTGGCTTTCTTCTGTAGTTACTCCCGGTAGAACAAAACGCTCGTCGCTCTGCTGCAGCAGATGTCCCACGCTGGACACCCGGCAGCTGATCCCGCAGCCGGGCACCGCCTGGAAGTCCTGGCAGTAGCCCAGAATATCCGAGCCCAGCTCCTGTTGAATGTGCGCTGGTTTTATTGGGGCTGCAAAGCAGCTAGATGCTGACAGGTGGCGTACGTGAGCAAGCTTCTTACATCTTTGCAGTATTTAGCCACTGCCATGCCCAGCGGGTGCTCGCTGCTGGCCTCTGCTGTGCCGACCAGCGCCAGGATCTTTCTCAGCGGCATGCGGGCCATTTCCCACAGCACCAGCACTCGGGTCACCTTCGGCACGCCGTTTGTTATCGTACCGGTCTTATCGAACATCACTACATCGATCTAAGAGATCAGGCAGGAGAAGGACACCATGCTTTTGACCAGAAGAAACATTTTCCATTTCTCAGATTTGCTGCCGAAATGAAACAGAAAAATTAAGCAGTGATTTCTAAAGCCATCAAATAAAGTTTTTCTTTTACAGCTTGCGCAGTAGTCTTTTATTTATGAAGATCTTTGTGAAAACGGCCCAGCAATGAATAACCGTGTCAGTTGCACCATAAAGCATCCATACAGCAGGGAACACTGAGGGTTGCTTGTTTTTATGGCATTAAGGAGTTTGCAGACACGCACTGCTTGAATCTTACCAATCATGTCTTTCTTTCTATTATCTGGACCCAAATAACAGCATAACAAAGCAGCTCTAAATGAATCATTAACAGTATTCATAACTTTGCTCTTTAATTCGTGTGAAGAATCCCTGATAAATATGTTGGGAGAAAATTCCCACAGTTATTATAGAAATTTTGGTCGTGGAAAAAACTATTCTGCTTTTAGGAAGTTAAGCACTGTAATTGCAGACAGAAGCAGCCAACGTGGTAAAACTATGGAACACAGTTAGTGTCCAAAATAATGAAAACTAGCAGTAAGGAACATTTAACCCTCTGGAGGACTTATGCGTGATGAACTACAGTTGAACTACAAACTGCCTTTGTGAAATAGTGAAAATTGAGCTTGAGTGTTGCTAAACATACACGCGCTCCTGTTAGAAAAACAGGAAGAAAAACAGCATTCCGGGTTTAGCAGCTAAAGTTGGGACAAGGTTCACTTTGTGGAATCGGCAGACAAAAAAACTGATAAATTATCATCCTCAGTTGTAGTAGTTTTAGGTTTTGATTAAAATGGAAAAAAGGAGAAAGAAACAAAGAGAGAAAAGCATCCAAACATCCCCAATTCCATCCTTAAACCAACTTCAGAATGCTTCAATTAACATTCAATCAGAGAAGTTGCTGTGGAGTTTGAGCCTGGACAAAGGCTAGAATGTTAGACTAGGAAATCTTAAAAAAAGCTGCAATCAATTAAACAAAAACTTCAACAGATTATTCTGTTTTATTATCATTCAAACCCTGGAACCATCAGGGCTCCATAGAACCTTTGTTAATTACCTTGTGCGCCATCTCCAGCGGCTCCCCTCCCTTGATGAGGATCCCGTTCTGAGCCCCAACTCCTGTTCCCACCATAACAGCCGTTGGGGTCGCCAACCCCAGAGAGCAGGGGCAGGCAATGGCCAGAACCGTGATGGACGCCTGGAAGGCGAAGCGGACGATGACTTCCGCCTTGGAGATGTTCTGGTTGTATCCCTGCGTGGAGGCTGAGCGTTAGAGACATGCGAGACCAGCTGGCCCGCTTTTTTTTTTTAGGTACATGAGTTCATCGGACAGTGCACATACCGGGAAGTGCTCCTTCACAACATCAAAGTTGACGAACCCTATGGCCATCCAGGCCACCAGCGTCAGCAGGGATGCGAGAACAATGAAGGGCACAAAGTAGCCGCTGATTTTATCTGCAAACTGCTGGATCGGGGCCTGCAGAGAAACGAGCGACAGCGCCCCAGAAAACAAAGGAATCGTGCAGTATTTGTTGACCTAAGCATTCAGATGTTCCGTGATACCTTTGACGTTTGAGCCTCTTCGACCAGTTTGACTATCTGAGACAGAGTCGTTTCAGCACCGACGTGGGTGGCTTCCACCAGTAGTGCACCGTGAGCATTAATGGAGCCCGCAATCACCAAGCTACCCACCTTCTTACTGACAGGCATCGGCTCACCTGGAAAAGAGCAACTGTGACGTAACGCTACAGTAAAGCAAAAGCAAAACGTCTGTAACCTGCACCTACACCTGTTTGGCTTGTACCTGTAATCAGGGACTCATCCGCCATAGAGCTCCCCTCAATCACTTTCCCGTCGATGGGGAACTTTCCCCCCGGGGCGACTTTAACGATGTCCCCCCGCTGGACCAGCTCCACCACTATCTGCTCCTCGCTGGAGGACACAAATACATCACTGCACGGTTCTACCTCTGCTGAGCTGGATTCTGAGGGATTTACCTGACGACAGAACGATCCGGTCCTAAAGTGACCACAGTAGCATCAGTGGCTTGTAGCGACATTAATTTGGCCAAAGCCTCCGAGGTTTTACTCTGAAAACGTAGAAGGAACATTGGTTCAATGAGGAAGGCATTCCTGGCTGGTAATTTGTTTACAGGAGGAGTGCTAAGCAAATGGATCAATTAAAACCTAAAAATTTATTTGACCCAGTGAGAAAGTACTCGTCAAGAAAAAAAGGCTTGTTTTCCTGCTTAAAGATTTATGATTGTAGTGAAACATTTGTTACATATACAGGTGCTGCTCATATAATTAGAATATCACAAAAAAGCTGATTTCTTTCAGTAATTTTTGATAATTATAACTAAAACTGAACTGACAACTAAATTCACTATCTTGGAAAATTACAATATTACTTAAGACCGATAAAAAAAGGATTTCCAGAAATGTTGGCCAACTGAAAAGTATGAACATGAAAAGTATTAACATGTACAGCACTCAGTACTTAGTTTCTCTGGATTACTGCAGCAATGTGGCGAGGCATAGAGTCCATCAGTCTGTGCCGCTGCTTAGACGTCATTAGAGCTCAGGTTGCTCTGATAGTGGCCTCCAGCTCTTCTGCATTGGTAGGTCTGGCGTATTGCATCTTCCTCTTCACAATACCCCATAGATGTTCTATAGGGTTAAGGTCAGGAGAGTTTGCAGGCCAACTAAGAACAGGGACACCATGGTCCTTAAACCAGGTGCTGGTTAGCTTGGGCTCTGTGTGCCGGTGCCAAGTCCTGTTGGCACATGAAATCTGCATCTCCATAAAGTTGGTCATCAGCAGGGAGCATTAAGGGGTTTAAAACTTCCTGGTAGATGGCTGAGTTGACCTTGGACCTCAGAAAACACAGAGGACCTACACCCGCAGATGACATGGTGCCCCAAACCATCACTGAATGTGGAAACTTTCCACTGGACCTCAGCAACGTGGATTCTGTGCCTCTCCTTTCTTCCTCCAGACTCTGGGACCTTGATTTCCAAAAGAAATGCAAAACTGACTTTCACCAGAGAACCTAACTTTGGACCACTCAGCAGCAGTCCAGACCTTTTTGTCTTTAGCCCAGGAGAGACGCTTCTGCCGCTGTCTCTTGTTCCAGAGTGGCTTGAGACCAGGAAAGCAACAGCTGAAACCACGTCTAGCATGCATCTGTAGGCGGTGAATCTTGAAGCTCTGACTCCAGCTCTGATCTCCCCCACATTTATGAACAGGTTTTGTTTCACAACCCTCTCTGGGGTGCAGTCATGCCTGTTACTTGTACACTTGTTTCTACCACATCTTTCCTTCTCTTCACCTCTTTATTAATGTGCCTGGACACAGAGCTCTGTGAACAGCCAGCCTCTTTAGTAATGATCTTGTGCATCTTATCCTACTTATGCAAGGTGTCAATGGCCATCTTTCGGACAACTGTCCAGTCAGCAGTCTTCCCATGATTGTGTCGCCTACAGAACTGGACTGAGAGACCATTTAAAGGCCTTTGTAGGTGTTTTGAGTTAATTAGCGGATCAGAGTCTGGCACCAGGTGTCTTCAATATTGGAGCTTTTCACAATATTCAAATTTTCTGAGATCCTGAATTTGACGTTTTCATTCGTTGTCAGTTATAATCATCAATATTAAAAGAAAATACCTGAAATATATCAGTCTGTCCCTCCCTGGGCTGCCACCTTACCGTGGTGGAGGGGTTTGAGTGTCCCAATGATCCTAGGAGCTATGCTGTCAGGGGCTTTAAGCCCCTAGTATGGTCACCCAAGGCAGACAGGTCCTAGGTGAGGGACCAGACAAAGCGCAGCCCAAAATGCCCCTTATGATGAGTACGATTATTGGACTTCGTGTTCCCTCTCCCGGACGCGGGTCACCGGGGCCCCACTCTGGAGCCAGGCCTGGAGGTGGGGCACGTTGGCGAGCGTCTGGTGGCTGGGCTTTTGCCCATGGAGCCCGGCCGGGCTCTGCCCGAAGAGGCGACATGGGTCCCCCTTCCGATGGGCTCACCACCTGTCGGAGGGGCCAAAGGGGTCGGGTGCATTGTGCAACGGTTGCAGTAGAGGGCGGGGACCTTGGCGTTCCGATCTTCGGCTGCAGAAGCTGGCTCTTGGGATGTGGAATGTCACCTCTCTGGTGGGGAAGGAGCCTGAGCTTGTGCGCGAGGTTGAGAGGTTCCGACTAGAGATAGTCGGACTCACCTTGACGCACCGCTCTGGCTCCAGAACCAGTCTCCTTGAGAGGGGCTGGACATTCTGCCACTCTGGAGTTGCCCATGGTGAGAGGCGCCGAGCTGGGGTTGGCATACTTGTTGCCCCCAATCTCGGTGCCTGCACGTTGGGGTTTTCCCCGGTGAACGAGAGGGTGTCCTCCCTCCGCATTCGTGTGGGGGGACGGGTTCTGACTGTTGTTTGCGCGTATGCGCCAAACAGCAGTTCAGATTACCCACCCTTTTTGGAGTCCTTGGAAGGGGTACTGGAGAGTGCCCCTCCTGGGGACTCCCTCGTTTTGCTGGGGGACTTCAACGCTCACGTGGGCAATGACAGTGGGACCTGGAGGGGCGTGGTTGGGAGGAACGGCCCACCTGATCTGAACTCGAGTGGTGTTTTGCTGTTGGACTTCTGTGCTCGTCATGGATTGTCCATCACAAACACCATGTTCAAGCATAAGGGTGTCCATATGTGCTCTTGGCACCAGGACACCCTAGGTCGCAGTTCAATGATTGACTTTGTTGTCGTGTCATCTGATCTGCGGTCGTATGTCTTGGACACTCGGGTGAAGAGAGGGGCGGAGCTCTCCACCGACCACTACCTGGTGGTGAGTTGGCTCCGATGGCGGGGGAGGAAGCCGGTCCGACCGGGCAGGCCCAAACGCACTGTGAGGGTTTGCTGGGAACGTCTGGCAGAGTCCCCTGTAAGGCGGAGTTTTAACTCCCACCTCCGGGAGAACTTTAAACACGTCCCGAGGGAGGCGGGGGACATTGAGTCAGAATGGACCATGTTCCACGCCTCTATTGTTGAGGCGGCTAGTCGGAGCTGTGGCCGCAAGGTTGTCGGTGCATGTCGGGGCGGCAACCCTCGAACCCGCTGGTGGACACCAGCGGTGAGGGAAGCCGTCAAGCTGAAGAAGGAGTCCTACCGGGCTTTTTTGGCCTGTGGGACTCCGGAAGCAGCTGATGTGTACCGGCAGTCGAAGCGGCAGGCGGCTCGGCTGGTCGCCGAGGCAAAAACTCGGGTGTGGGAAGAGTTCGGAGAGGCCATGGAGAAAGACTTCCGTACGGCTTCGAAGCGATTCTGGTCCACTATCCGGCGTCTCAGGAGGGGGAAGCAGTGCAGTACCAACACTGTTTACAGTGGGGGTGGTGTGCTGCTGACCTCGACTCGGGACGTCTTGTTTCGGTGGGCGGAATACTTCGAAGACCTCCTTCATCCCACCAACACGTCTTCCATTGAGGAAGCAGAGCCTGAGGACTCTGGGTTGGGTTCTCCCATCTCTGGTTCTGAGGTTGCCGAGGTTGTTAAAAAGCTCCTCGGTGGCAAGGCCCCGGGGGTGGATGAGATTTGCCCTGAGTACCTTAATGCTCTGGATGTTGTGGGGCTGTGTTGGTCAACGCGGCTCTGCAACATTGCGTGGACATCGGGGGCAGTTCCCCTGGATTGGCAGACTGGGGTGGTGGTCCCCCTATTTAAAAAGGGGGACCGGAGGGTGTGTTCCAACTACAGAGGGATCACACTCTTAAGCCTCCCTGGTAAGATCTATTCAGGGGTTCTGGAAAGGAGGGTCCGTCGGATAGTCGAATCTCTGATTCAGGAAGAGACGTGTGGTTTTCGTCCTGGCCGTGGAACACTGGACCAGCTCTACACCCTCAGCAGGATTCTGGAGGGGGCATGGGAGTTTGCCCAACCAGTCTACATGTGCTTTGTGGATCTGGAGAAGGCATTCGACCGTGTCCCCCGAGGGATCCTGTGGGGGGGTACTCCGGGAGTATGGAGTACCGGACCCTTTAATAAGGGCTGTCAGGTCTCTGTACGACCGGTGTCAGAGTCTGGTCCGCATTGCCGGCAGTAAGTCGGACTCGTTTCCGGTGAGAGTTGGACTCCGCCAAGGTTGCCCTTTGTCACGATTCTGTTCATAACTTTTATGGACAGAATTTCTAGGCGCAGCCAAGGTGTTGAGGGGATCCGTTTTGGTGGCCTTAGGATTGCGTCTCTGCTATTCGCGGATGACGTGGTCCTATTGGCTTCATCAGAGCGTGATCTACAGCTCTCACTGGAGCGGTTCGCAGCCGAGTGCGAAGCAGCCGGGATGAAAATCAGTGCCTCCAAATCCGAGACCATGGTCTTGAACCGGAAAAGGGTAGAGTGCCTTCTCCGGGTTGGGGGGGATGTGCTGCCCCTAGTGGAGGAGTTCAAGTATCTTGGGGTCTTGTTCACGAATGAGGGGAAGATGGAGCGGGAGATCGACAGGCGGATTGGTGCAGCGTCTGCTGTGAAGCGGGCGCTGTACCGATCCATTGTGGTGAAGAGAGAGCTGAGCCAAAAGGCGAAGCTCTCAATTTACCGGTCGATCTACGTTCCTACCCTTATCTATGGTCACGAGCTTTGGGTTGTGACCGAAAGAACGAGATCCCGGATACAAGCGGCTGAAATGAGTTTTCTCCGTAGTGTGTCTGGGCTCTCCCTTAGAGATAGGGTGAGGAGCTCAGTCATCCGGGGAGGACTCAGAGTAGAGCCGCTGCTCCTCCACGTCGAGAGGAGCCAGTTGAGGTGGCTTGGGCATCTGGTCAGGATGCCTCCTGGACGCCTCCCTGGTGAGGTGTTCCGGGCACATCCCACCGGGAGGATGCCCAGGGGAAGACCCAGGACACGCTGGAGGGACTATGTCTCCCGGCTGGCCTGGGAACGCCTTGGGATTCCTCCTGAGGAGCTGGCCCAAGTGGCTGGGGAGAGGGACGTCTGGGCCTCCATACTGAGGCTGCTACCCCCGCGACCCGACCCCGGATAAGCGGAAGAAGACGGACGGACGGACGGATATCAGTCTGTTTAATGAATTAATATAATATACAAGTTTTACTTTTTGAATGGAACTACTGAAACAAAATCGAATTTTTCATGACATTCTAATTAAATGACCAGCACCTGTATGTATTCCGCTAAAAATAGAGAAAAACAGGCTGTGAATATTTCTCTATCTGAGAAAGAGACACAGGTAAACTCAGAAACGGCACTCTCTATGAAAACAAAATCAAAGAAAATAAGTGTAGCGGCATCAGTAAATACTTTACTACATAACTGGGGGGAAACAATGTGGTCGAGTGCCTCACACCCACAGCAACATTACAACAGTGATAGCTAGCATTTATCATAAGGAATGCCTTGCAGTGACACGTGGCACAAATCCCAACATGCAGAAACCCAGAATATATTTCCATGTTCCACCTTTGCGATGTGCTCCAGCCATCGTCCGAGAGCGATGAACACAAAGAGCATAGGGGGAGTGTCGAAGAAGGTGTTGGGACTCTGGTTGGCTCGCTCTGCCATGGCCACGACGAGGACCACACAGGAATAGATGTAGGCGATGGAGGTGGCCAACACGATCAGCACGTCCATGTTGGCTGTGCGGTGTTTTAACGAGCGATACGCCTGGACGTAAAAGTACCGGCCTCCGAAAATCTGCGCAAAACAACCCAAAACGTTACGGTGCATTTAAAGTGTAAGAAGCAGCGGCCAAAGAACGAGAAACGCTGTTTTCTTTGTACCTGCACAGGTGTACAGAGCAGGAAGAAGGCCAAGTTGAGGAGGGAAAGACCCGGCAGCAGGTTCTGCTCCTCAGGCATGGAGCCTCCGTGCTCCTTGTGCTGGATGTCCATTATCATCATGTAGATCATGAGGCCCATGACAGGCAGGCCAAAGACCAGGCTGAGCAGGAAGGTGTTCTTCCACCTGGAGGAGACAGCAGACGTGTTCTCCCCTGCTTCAGGCAACACAATTCACACACCTTCACTAATAAATCTGAATAAATCTTTCTACTGAAACAAAGAACCATTCATCCTCCAGCATCCTCCATATTCTTACTAATCTATCTCCTAAGTTTGACCAAGTTCTCAGTAAAGGAGGCAAGTTAGAGAACTGGACTGTAAATTCCTACAAGGCCTAAACCAGGGGTGAACAGACAAATGACTAAACCTTCAAAATAACAGTGACAGCCCAAATATTTTCTAAAACAGGGCTCTAACTCTTATATGTCCGATTATCATAAATTGAGGTTCCAAAAGACAAAACTGGGGATGAAAAGAGGATGTGGCTGAACTTTCAAAATAGAGCTCAAAGTACTTTCTAAAAAAGTACCGACTAATCACATTTTCTAGTTTATATGTCAAGATGGCAGAATTGCCGGTATAAAATGATTACTGCATAATGGTTCCTACACCCCAGGAAACGCGTGAACCCCGTGTCTGTGGGAGGCTGTGGGTGTTAGGTTAAAACATATCGATCAGGTACACACTGTCGGATTTCCTCTGAGTGATCCAGGTTGTTTTTGAACCCGGCTTTCTCCAGACTGGCCTCAAATCCAAGGCTCTGCAATTACAAACAAGTGGGAAGGTTACCCTTTAAACCAACACAGAACACAAAACAAGACTTTACATGGTGAGAACCTGAATTATCCTGACGATATCCCGAGCTCCGAGCATCTCTGGGTCAAACTGGACCTGAGCTTTCCTGGTGGCCAGGGCCACCGAGGCAGAGCGGACGCCTTTGGTTGCGCCCAGTTTGGACTCGATTTTGTGCACGCACGACGCACACGTCATTCCTGCAATCTGCAGATCCACTCTCCCGTGTGCCGCCGCGTTGTCTTCCAACAGTTTAGCGCCGAAGCCTAAATCCTCTATGAGCCGAGTCACTCCAGCTGCGTCAACGAGCGCCGGGTCGTACTTCACCTCCGCCTTCCCGGCCATCAGCGACACCAGGACGGAGGCGATCCCTGCGACGCAAAGTGAGGTTAGGAGCCGTACTGGTGTCCCAAACGCAGGGGTTGCCCAAACTCACCCCTGTGCCTGAGCATGTGTTTTTCGATGTTGGCCACACAGGAGGCGCACGTCATTCCCGTCACACTGATGAAGCATTTCTGTGCTTTGCCTTCGGGGGAGTGAGGGCTGCAGCCTGCGAGGGTCGCCTGAGCTTCGGCCACGTCGCTCGTTCCCCTCCTGCTGGACGCAAGGTCTTGTCTTTCCTGAGGCTCTGGAAGCAAACGTTTGAGCTTTACAGACAATAGCCATGTCCAAAGCAACTAGTTAGAGCTGAGATAGTGTTAGTAATGAGGTGAAACACGGGGAGATGAAAAAATGATCTGCAGAGTAAATCCTACATCTTGGCAAGCTCTTAGTGGCGTTAAATACCTTTCTGTGTGGAGCTGGGAGAGCTAAAGAGAAAGACGGTCATCGAGGACAGTTTTACTCTTGAATAACAAGTTTTTTTTGTTTAGTTCTACCCTCCTTTTCTCGTCTGCGTAGATGAACAAGTCAATCAGGAACTGGTTTCTACTCCCTGTTGGAAAATCAATCAGCTCAGCGTAACTCTGAAAATGCTCCAACGACAGAAAAACCACTGAAAACGCATGGAAATCTTCAAAATATGTTCTGAAAATAGTAATTCTGAAAAATAGCATTCACTACTGGTTGACAAATGATGGTCAAAAGTTTCAGCCACGGTTAGAGCTGCAGCCACAACATCCAAAGGAAACTAGAAGAGACACGAAACAACCACAGGTGGGTTATAAAAACACCTGATAAGACCGCTAATATAAAAAAGGAGATTCAGTGTCAGTCTAAAAGCATTTTCCTCATGAGATTAGATATTATATCGGAAATCAGAATCAGTCCTGCACTACGATCCCCTTTTATCCATCAAATCCTCCTCATCCTTTATTATAATCCCACTAATCAACTCATTCTCCACATCCTCTAGGAAGACCACCCTGTTCATTCAGCCCATCCTTCATCATCCCTCATCCTCATCCATCCTCATCCTTTATAAGACCCGGTTTCATCAAAGTCATCCTCCCTATCCTTCATCATGGCGCCTTCTCAGCCACCTCAATCATTCTGATCCCTTTTCTCCCCTCAGATCCCCTCTTATCACGACCACATTTCATTCTACTTATTCGTCGTCTTTTTTATCCTGCAGTATCAACCTTTTCATGCCAGCCCTCCTCCTTTCAGTATGACCCTTTTTGTTTCTATTAGTCTTCATGATGGCTCATTATGACCCCTTTTTCAGCTCCACCTCATTTTCTAATGACTTTTCATCCCACTCATCATTTCATCCATCTTTTTTGCCTCTCTTTTCCCTTATTCAGAGCCCTTTTCATTCCATTCGTCTTCTTCATCCCTCCTTCTTACTCAGTCCTCTTCCTTCGTTTAAGGATTTTCTTCATCCCTCTCATCCTGCTTTCATCACAACCACTTATTCTTCCCTCATCATGACGCCTTTTAATGTGATCCATTTTCAACCCTCTCATTCTTCCATCATCCTTCATGCAGTAATTCACCCAGAGGACCAGGATCAGTTTAATCTATAGTTCCTCAGGACTCTTTTTCTTTACTAATTGGAACCAACATGGCAGCTAATTGATCAGATTCCTTTCTGTAACTCTGATTAGGACCTATGAACTCGTCTATGAACTCGACTTTGCCAGTGAAATGATCTCAAAGAAAGATATCATGTCTTACCTTTAAGGGATGCATCAAAGCCCATTTCCTCTACAGCTGCCCTGACGCGCTCCGGATCCGTCAGGCTGGGGTCAAAGCTTATTGTTCCCTTCCCTTCCTTCAACGACACCTTTACAGACTTCACCCCGATCATTTGACACACCCTGCCTTCTATGGACTGCACACACGACCGGCAGGTCATCCCTCCAATCCAGACGGTCACGGCCTGAACGGGGGCCTGCGTTGGGTCACTCTGCCAGTAGCTTAGATCTCCGTCGGATGAATCCTCAGATAACAAAGTAGCATCGAAGCCCATGTCTTCGATCTTATCTCTAAGCTCCTGCTGTGTAACAAGCAGAGGCTGATGCACAATTAGGGCCACTCTGTCCTGAAGAGACACCTGGATGTGTGAGACCCCTGGCAGCTCTCCAACCTGCCCCTCGATGGCCTGGACGCAGGACTGGCAGCGCATCCCTTCCACCTGGATCCGTATGGACGTTTCCACTGTGCATCCCAGGGTCTGCAGCTGCAGGGCGATCTCTTTGGTTGTGGTGGCCGAGGTATTGTAGTCCACCTGGAGTAAACTGTCTGATACAGACCAGATGATGGCGAACACGCCATTCAGATGGCTGAGGGTGGTTTCCACAGCCAGCTGCTCAGAGGTGAGTCCCAGGAGCCTGAAACTGGCTCTGGAGATGGGTTTGTCACAAAGGTAGAGTTCGCTCTGGCTTCCATGGTCATAGGCCAAGTTGTCAAAGCCTGTGACGCCGACGTCAGGGCTGGTCTTCTGAAAGGGCGAGAGCAAAGCGCATCAGTCTTTACATTCTGGAAACTGGCAACAGGAGCTCATTAATGGGGACATGGCTGCTGAGGTTGCATGTGTTTCATCAGCGTGATCCAATAAGTCATTTTGATTAAACAGACCAAGAAAATATTTAATAACAGAAAATACTTTCTAGGGCTTCATAGTAATAATATAAGAATTCAAAGTCGTGAAGATACATAAAAAGACTAATTTCACTAATTATATTTCAGAAACTCTATCAATATCAGCATCTTTTGCTTGCCTTCGTTTTGTCAGGTCTTCTTTAGCTTGACTTAGTTTCATTTAGTTTATTGTTGCACCGCTAACATCAGCTGTTATTAAGCTCAGTTCATCAAACTGTAGCTTCTTTAGTTCAGCATAGTTTTGTCATAGTTGTCTAAGCTCAGTTTAATTTAGCTTACCTTTGCTTAAATTAGCTTTGCCTAACCCACTTAAGCTCATTTTAGCTTTATTGAGTTTATCTAATTTATTTTAACTTACTGTAGCTCAGCTGGATTTTGTTAAGTTTATCTATAAGATAATGAAATAACTAAAAATTCAAAATCACTTTATTAATACCAAAGAGAAATTAAATGTTGTTGTAACTCGTATAATGCAAGATTCTTCAGAGAGTTGTTGTAGATGCTGATGGCTATAGGCAGGAGGAGGGATAATGCCTGGTTCACGTTGCAAGATGATTAGCCTGATTTTTGCCCTGATTTTCCCCCTCCGACAAGACGCCCCAATTATTGGGATGGCTCCTAAGACACCCTTATGAGATTCTGCTGCCGTGTGTGCTGTGTATAGACTGATCCCGCCTGCTCCGACCCCAAACCCAGGCTCCCCATGTTGGACTGTCTTGTCCCGATATCCGTGAGGTGTAAAAGTGTGCTAAATGCGATGTGTAGCCAATCAGAAAGCGAGGTGATGGAAACCCGGAGAAAAAAAAAAAAAAAACAGAACAACAACTCCCCTCCATATCATAGTGTAGCAAACGGACGCTCTTGACCCAGTCTGACTGCGCTTGTATGCAAAGATGAACCAGAAAAGTTTCAGTATGTAGGTATGCAAAGCTGCATCCACTGGGCTCAATGCAAATGCCAGACTTTTTTTTTTTCCTTTCTTTTTGCAGGTGGGGTAATGTTGATAAAACTTGTCAACTTTCCTTCCGCCAGACTATTACAATTGATTGTGCATTGGTCTATCCCATAAATGATATGCGTTTGGAAATGAAAACCCAAAAGCCCGCTTTTAACTCCTCACCTTGCTTCTATTCACTCTCCATCATGTTTTACGTCAACTCCTAGTCTAAACTTCCCATCTAGAGCAGGAACAGTGGCTTTACTGTCAACAAAAGACATGGTTTAGGTTATTTCCCTTCGGGGGAATGGGAGCCATCTACGTAGCCCCGTTGTTTGAAAAAGAAACTTTTAGATTCTTATTTTAAATAATAATTTTTGTCTTTTCAAGTGTGATCTGGGCCTGGAGTGTATACATGGGATCAGCTCCAGTAAGCATCTCTAAAGTTCAGCTATCAGCACTATGTGAGGTTGTCATCTCCAGTCCAGCAGGGCCAGGTTAGGGGATAATAACCTCGTGAGCAGCCCGACGCATAAGCCTGATGGCGTGACTCAGCTTAAAGGCTCCTCGTTAGACTAAAATGTGTGTGCACATCTTTTTTATTATTATTCTGAACACAATATAATTAACCGAGCTAGATTTTCATACTGATAAGTTTTATTTTTAATTTATTTAATTAAAGAATACAGCCCTGTTATAATCCAACATAACCCCCGTTATAAAATGTGGATAAAAATAATAATCCTGTTAACACTAATTATACTAACAGCAGTTCAATTTGTGGCAGATTTAATCTACGTCTCTGCAATTCATGCCTGGTGAACGATGCTGTATTATCAAAAATATTTTTTTTTAAACAAATAGTTTGTCCAATGGGACCAAGAGGTTTTATTTATTTGTTTACATGTTCACATTAGTCTGCTGAGCTGGTTATGATGGTATGTTTATAATTTTTGCACTCTATGCTTCCTTGCAGCAAGTAGTCCAGGGTTTGATTCCCGCCCTGGGCTCCTTCTGAATGGAGTCCACCAAGATGAGGGTTAGATTAACGTCTCTCTCTAAACTGCCCTGCGGGGGAGGATGGCGCTCTGGTCTGTGTGTCCCACTTAATGCGCGGCAGATATCTGACAACAGGCACAAGTAGTAAAAGTTGTAGCCTTTGCCCCAGGAAAACATCACTAATGGCTTATCGCGGTGCTGCATGGCTGCGCAGACATAATATTGACCCTGCTGTGTGCGGCACCGGCAGATAAAGTGGGGATCCAGCAGAGAAAGCGGACCAGTAAACCCTGCTTCCTGCAGAGCGGAAGACCAACACGCACCTACCTAGGCGTGCGTTGGTGCTGTGCTCATATGTGTGCAAACACCAAAAAGTGAATCTGGAAACAGATCTTTTTTTCCATAAACGCCACCTTGTTGTTTCACTGTTTTGTGCAGGGGTCAGATTCTAGGATGAGGCTTCATTTCCTCCCAGATTACAGTGCAAAGCTGTGCAGAAAGAAGCACAGATTCGTATTTTTCTAACCTTTTAATGCAGCTTGTCCACGATGTTTTATTCGGGATGCCTCCTTGTAAAATTTCTTATTGAAAATATCCAATCCAGTAAGTACAGGTCATATTCAGCCAGGTTATTGGGTGACGCTTCAGGAGTCTCGACTGGAATGCAGCTTATGGTTTTAACTTTGTTATAATATTAAAACTAGGGCTGGGCTATAAAGAGAAAAAGGCATATTGATCAAATATAAATGATATTGATCAATAATCATCAAATAATTCAAAACATATATTTTACATGCAGCCCTGATCATTTTATATATTTTTTAAAAAAGAACGCTCTTTGAAGGAGGCGGAGCTTGGTGACAGCATGTTCCTGGGTCTGTGTTTCTGATTGGTTGGGAGGATTCAATGAATGTAGAATTAACCCACATGATAGGCTAAAATGCAAATGGAAGGAAAACTGTTATTCTATTGGACTTTTTACGTAGCTCATTTTTTAATTGAAACAATTTTTTTCTATCGATCGATATATATTGTTATCAAATTATCGTCCAGCTGCAATTGAAACAACAAAAATGTATTTCCTTTTACTT
Source organism: Fundulus heteroclitus (assembly GCF_011125445.2). Lineage (NCBI taxonomy): Eukaryota > Metazoa > Chordata > Actinopteri > Cyprinodontiformes > Fundulidae > Fundulus > Fundulus heteroclitus. The sequence goes on from NC_046384.1 coordinate 23,442,299, forward strand.
CATAACTAATACTACAGTAGTACTGAAATCAGATTGAATATTATAGCTAAAAGCATGTTTGCAATAATGTATTTTTTATTCTTAAGATGCACCTAAATGATTGTTTGGAAAGCCTTGCTTTCTTAAAATCAGCTCGGTCAGCTACATTACAGGATAACCAGCAGGGAACAGTTTTATTATTTATTTTTTTTTTTTATTTTTTTTTTTAACACACATAGAGAAGGGTGGGAGGCATAGACAAAATCTAGAGTGTAAACCAACCAATCGGAGACAGGCTGGCTTATGTTAACCTGTTACCTAGCTTGATTACTAAGCCTGCACCGCAAAAACGGAACTAGAAATAAGTAAAATATTCTTTAAAATTAATGCATTTGTCCTTGATTTGAGCAGGTAAATAAGGTGATTTGCCAATGGAATAAGATGTTTGCACTTAAAATAGGAACAACTCATCTCCATCATCTTATTTCAAGTGCAGGATGTCTAAATATCTTATTTTAGGGGTCAAAATACTCATTCCATTGGCAGATAATATTATTTACCTGCTCAAATCAAGGATAAATACACTAACTTTAAGAGCATTTTACTTATTTTTAGATCCGTATTTGCAGTGTGCGAGGATTTCAGGAACATACCTAGATTGTTTAACAGCCATAGTACTCTTGAAGTGGAATAACTTGTTTGCTGTCAGATATCTGAGAAAAATGTGTCTAGCTTGATAGAAAATATTCAAATAAAACCTCAAATCTGAGTAGTTATCAGTTTAGACTATTTAAACGAGACAGGACATCAGTTTTATATTTACTACGTGCTGTAAAATAGAAAAAGAGGAAATGCCACTGAGATGGGAACCAACTACGTGATTCAGTGAACCTGGAGTCAAGCAAACAATGAGTGTTTGCTGTCCAAAGTACGACAATAAATCAGAGGAAATAATTCCGGGAAAATCTAATGTTTGCAGGATCTTTTCATTTTCCCGTGTTTCCACAGCAGCCTGTAAGATCATTTCTGATGTGCTACAAACATAACTAACTTTAAGCTGATTTATATCTTTGAAGCAACTGAGCCCAAAAGAATAAAAACAGCAACGATCCACAGCATCAAATCACGCTTGATTTAAAGTTCTTTTCAACATACAAACAAGTTCACTTAGGATTTACCCCATATATTTCTATTGAGGACAGGATTTCAATACGGAATCCGAAACAAATATAACATTGAAAAATGGATGGATTGATTGACGGACAGATGGATGGAGGGACAAATCAATATTTTGGACAGATGGAAGGATGGATGAATGGACTGATGGATGGACAGATAAAAGAATAGTTAGATGGTTGGATATGAATAGATGAACAGACAGAGGGTGGAAAAGATGGATAAATAGAGGGATGAATGGGACTGGAGCTTGTTTTGTTTGAAGCTTTTTCTCTGCAGGAACCACACAATGTCAACTATACATAACTAGAAGTTGTTTTTGGTTTCGTCTCAGTATTTCAGAAATATAAAAACTAGAACTAACTGGACTTTTATGTTGTTTGTGTTGTGTGTTGTCCCAGTGACCCATTGGACCTAAGAGATAGGGTAATAGGCCCGTAAGCCAGCGGTTGGAGGTTTGAGTGTATCTGGGGTAAATTCCAGCAGAGAAAGTGTGCTGGGTCAGTAACCTAGAGGCTCTAGCTTCCTGAGATCTTCCTCTGTTGTCACATCTGGGATTTTACTGTGGCCTGAAATCAGAGCAATGTGGGCGACCAAATTTCTACACAACGGTATGTATTCTGGCTTTTTTTTTAACGATTCTGTATAAAACCCAGATTTATTTCACATATTTTTATGTGATCGAACAGTAAATGAAACTCATGTTTCTTATGGGCAGTTAGCATTGTTGTGCAAAAACAGATAACAGGAGTTCATCCATTGCCCATGATGAGAACAGCATTACTCGATGGCTAGAAGGTTTGCCGCTTTGAAACCTCTGGGCGTTCACTGTAGCCTGGTGCTCCTCTCCGTTGAGATGAGACCATGTATCTTTGGAGAATAAGGGGGAGCCGTCTGGACAGCAGAACATAGGACATGACTTGCATAAACCCAATGCGGCCTTCCAGGGAAAGACAGAGCCCCGTACCAACTGTAAAGCACGGGGACGGCAGTGTCATGGTTTGGGGATGCGTTGCTGCGGCAAGACTTCACCAGTTTGGTATTAACTGTGACCAGACAACATGACCATGACCCAAAACACACCAGTAGATCCATCAGAGCCTGGCTGAGAATGAGGAAACGGAACGTCATGGGCCTAGTCAAAGCCTAGATCCTGATCTCATTGAGATGCTGTGGGGGCCTTCAAACCTCTCACAACTACACTCACCGGCCACTTTATTAGGTACACCTTGCTAGTGCCGGGTTGGACTCCCTTTTGCCTTCAGAACTGAAGGCAAAGGGAACGAACCTAAATCCTTCGTGGCATAGATTCAGGAAACATTCCTCAGAGGGTTTGGTCCTTATTGATATGATAGCATAACGCAGATGCTGTAGATGTGTCGGCTGCACATCCATGAGCACATCCCAAAGGTTGGATTGAGATCTGGTGATTGTGGAGGCCATTTGAGTACAGTGAACTCGTTGTGTGCTTTATGACATGGCGCCCTATCCTGCTGGAAGTGGACATCAGCAGGTGGGTACACTGCGGTCATAAAGGGATGGACATGGTCAGCAACAATACTCAGGTAGGCTGGGGCGTTGACGCAATGCTTAATTGGTACTAAGGGGCCCAAAGTGTGCCAAGAAAATACCCCCCACACCATTACACCACCACCAGCAGCCTGAACCGTTGATACAACGCAAGGTGGATCCATGCGTTCATGTAGCCTCGTGAGACCATCCTGATCTCGCGAGGTTTCAAGGTTTCACTCGCAGATCAGTCTGGATACCCTCCGTTGAAGAAAATTTGGAGCCGTTCACCAAACGAACGTCCAATCAGCGTTGGCTTTGAGGCGGGTTGAGGTGTGACGCAACGGGAAGCGCGTCAGTTCAGTCTAAAGAGCATGGCGGCTTCAGCCGATGAAACTAGCGTTAGCGCGGCTATCGAGCAAGTTTTATCGGAATTACAGAGTATTTCTCTGCTGAGCTAACGAGCCTTTACCTGCAGCAGCAAGAGCAGCTTGGCTTGTGGTTGTGTTTTCGTCGTCGCTCGTAAGCGACGACGAATCTGATTGGTTTATTTGGCCCGTCTATCACCAACATAGGCCAATCAGCTAACCAGTATTTTCGCCCCTTCCCAAAATTACTTCAACGGAAGGTTTCCAGATGGATATGCGGAGCAAATCTATCTGGCGGAGTCAGGTAAGCGTTCATGTGGTTGACACCAAATTCTGACCCTACCATCCCGATGTCGCAGCAGAAATCAAAACTCATCAGACCAGGTAACATTTTTCCAACCTTCTATTCTCCAATTTTGGTGAGCCTGTGCAAATTGTAGCCTCAGTTTCCTGTTCTTAGCTGACAGCAGCGGCACCCGGTGTGGTCTTCTGCTGCTGTAGCCCATACGCTTCAAGCTTCGACGTGTTGTGCGATCAGAGACGCTCTTCTGCAGACCTTGGTTGTAACGAGTGGTTATTTGCGTTACCGTAGCTCGAACCAGGCTGGCCATTCTCCTCTGACCTCTGGCATCAACAAGGCATTTGCGCCCAAGGAACTGCCGCCCGCTGGATATTCTCTCTGTTCCGGACCGTTCTCTGTAAACCCTAGAGATGGTTGTGCGGGAAACCCCGAGTAGATCGACAGTTTCTGAGATAATCGGACCAGCCCGTCTGGCACCAACAACCTCGCCATGTTCAAAGACACTTAAATCACCTTTCTTCCCCATTCTGATGCTCGGTTTGAACTGCAGCAGATCGTCCTGACCATGTATAAATGTCTAAATAGGTTGGTTGCTGCCATGTGATTGGCTGATTAGAAATTAGCGTTAATGAGCAGTTGGACAGATGTACCTAATAAAGTGGCCGGTGGGTATATATTGCTGTTGATATCATTGTTGGAAGAGTAATGCCAGGTTAATGTTTGGTGGTTAGAACTGAAATAAAATCCCCTTTTCAGATTAAAGAGCAAACATCTACACATTTCTAATAAATTAAATAAACAGCGGCTGTTTTAAGATTTTTGCTAAAGTTCTCCAGTAAACGTGGCCCAGTTAAAGCTTTCACATGGAACTTTCTATTAAAGTGTTGGAGCCGGTCTGCTCCGCAGGCCTACCTTCAGTTCTGCCGCACACCGCGCCGGGTCGCAGCTGGAGCCGCAGGTGCACACGGGCTTACAGCCGCACTCAACCATGCAGATCTGCTCTCCGGAACCGCGGGGAGCCCTGGGTTCGAACCCGGGCTGCCTTTTGGACCCCGCCGGCGAAAACATGTCGGAGCTGAGCTGAGGTGGTGTTCTCGGCTTATCTTCTCCCGTCCAAGTAAGAGGGCAAAAGTCCGCAGAAACAGAGAGCAGGAGAGAGGGCGCGCGCCAGTTCAGGTGAGGAGCACGCGCCTCTACTACGTCATTTTCACGCAAAATTCTTCGCAGTCCTTATTCATGTCGATGGTTAAAAACTATGCGTGATTTCTGTTCGTTGGAACAGTACAGATTAAAACAACTATTTAAGGCAACAGTGTGATAATGTGCATGGCTATTTAAAATAAAAAAAATAAAGTTTTTTTTTTTTTTTTTAGAAATATTCGAAGAAACGGATGAAGAAAAAAAAAACATAATATATAGCTAAGCTACACAAACATGATCAGAACCTTCAAGGAAAGGACTCAAAGTTCCCGAAAGAGCCTAAAACCTTCTGCTAGGGTTTCCTGCGTATGTTACAGTTGGTAAAGTTGCGAGATATTAACATATTCCCCAAAGGCCTTATGTCTAATCTTGAGAAAAGTTCCCAAAATATTATGTAGTCTTTATCCTTGAAAACATCCTCTAGAGAACTTGATTCCCTAAAGGTTGCAGCATTTTTCCTTAAGGAAACATTAATGAATGGAAATCTTCTTTGCTGTGGAAATCTACATTGTGGATAACAGAATTTCTAAACCATTTAGTCTTTTTTTAAGCATTAAGCAATCAAAATACAGATTCTGTTGGTTCACTAAAGATTAGATTGTGTTAATGTTAAAGCAGGAATATTTAATTCCAGTTCCTCTAAGGTTTTACTGCACCTTTTGCAATGTGACGCCACAGAAACTATTAAAAAACTCAAAAAAATTCTCTATTCTGCAAAGGTTATAACCTATATAAACTTAAGGGAGAATTCCCTAAATGTCAAAATGTGATACTTCCACATTAAAAATAAATGGAACCTTTAGGTAAAATTAATTTACACGTTGAACACATATTTAGAAAAAACACTTTATTGACTGAAATCAAGCGAGATTCCAATGACAAAACATTTAGAAACAAAGTAAAAAGACCGTTTTTTTCTTTTGAGAGGACTTGCAGTAAATCAGATGCAAAGGACATACAAATAGATACACACCGGGACAAAGACGCACTGCTAAAGAGGGTTTATGTGACATAGTTGGAATTTATCCATGGAGATCCTCCTGAAACGCTGTTTTTATTTCAGTACATGAGGCTGCACCCATAACATAAAGGCACGCTAAGGAAATTAAATAAACTTTCTTCACTGAATAAACCCAATTTTTGATGGATATTTATACATATATAAAAATTCAGAGTATCTTGTCCTTATTTTGCCGTGTTTTCGTAAACCAGGAGACGGGTTTTCTGTGTTGCCGTGACGGCTCAACGCTGACGGTCCCAGCGCCAGATGGAGGCGTCGTCACACACGGCTATCAGGATGCTGCTGTCGCGGCTGAAGCTGGTTTGCCGGATAGCCGAGGTGCATTTGGGGAGCGTCAGTGTGGTGCACCTGAGGTGGGAAAAAAAGGCAAATCAAAGTTTTAATTGTGGACAAACGATTGGTAATTAGCTGGATGGAGCGATGAATAAATGAACGGGTAAACAGTTGGATGGACCAACAATTGGTAGGCAGAAGGATAGATGGACATACTTTAAACAAGCAAATGTATCTTAAAAGTCCACCAATGTTTTGGGATCTATACCTGTCACTACAGCTTATATACAAAATAGGATATCAATCAAATTCTCAACCACTTACTTTGCTTTATGTGGATCTTCCACTTCCAGGTCCCACACGTAAAGTTTGCCCACCTGGTTTCCCAAAGCAAGCATCTGGGGATCACAGTCAAAACGGCCATCATTAATTTTCTCCATTACCAGCCCCAAACTGTGCTAAAGCTATAATATATACAATTTTAGATTATGCTGTTGATAACATGCACATTTTAAAGAAGTGACAATGTATCTGAAGAATAAAGAAATGAGACCTTCTGCCAGAAGTCCATGGAGAAGCGCATGTACCAAATGTCACACTGGCTATAATCAAAGCGCCCCAGAATCGTCACGTTGGATTCGTTGGGCTTGATGTGATCGATGTCGTCCTCCATCTTCCCAGGTTTCCAACACACAATGGCGTTTTCACAGGACTGCGGTGAAAACATTTTTCAAACCAACTGCATCAGTACCTGTGGCTTTATAGAAGCAGACTCTTCTCAATAAAAGATGACTTGCCTTTGAGAGAATCAGATCGCCGAGCCACCTCACACAGTCCACATAATTTCTGTGGATGTCTCGTGTTGAAAAGTCTGGAAAGTGAATTTTCTGTGAAACAAAGGGCCTGAAGAAAAGATCTGTATTAATAAATAACACGTTTTCTTTTTTGCATTTTGAAATAATAAAAGATCAGGAGGAGGTTTACCTGTTTGTCTTTGTGGGGTTGTACTCATACGAGCCCCGGATGGCTTTCTGCATCCGCTCTGAGTTGATCCTCCAGAGTTTCAGCGAGTGATCCATCCCACATGACATGATCTTTTCGCCCAGAAGGTCAAAATCCTGTGAAAGTATACACATTTGTTTTGATCATTGTTTGAGTGGTGTGTTATGTAACTTAGATTTACAAGCTAGCTGATTATAGCATATGAGCAGGTGGTTGCAACAAAAATGTTAACTACTGTTAGCCAGCATGCAATAGGTAGCATTTAATCTATTATTCATGAATAGGCTTCCTAAGTTAGCGAGGTAGGTGTGCCATGTATAGCAAAAATGCTAATGTTAGCATTTTAGCTGGTGATAGTTTATCAACAGGTATTTGCAACAAAGATGGTGTTGGCCACCTCTAGCCATCATTCAGTAAGTAGCATTTCAACTATTACACATTAATAGGCTTATACTTCCTAAATATGGTAAAGGTGTGCCATATATAGCTAACATGCTAATGTTAGCTAGTGATAGTATATCAGTTTAAAAAAAAATTTAACTACTGTTAGCCAGCATGCAATAAATAACATTTCAGCTATTACTTGTAAATAGGCGTCCTAAGTTTAGCAAGATAAAAGTGTGCCGTGTATAGTAAAATACTAATATTAACATTTCAGATGGTCATAGTTTATCAGCAGGGGTTTGCAATAAAGATGGTGTTGGCCACTGCCAGCAATCATGCAGTAAGTAGCATTTCAGCTATTACTTGTGAATAGGCTTATACTTCCTAAAAATGGTAAAGGTGTGCTAATATTAACATGTTAGCATGCTGATGTTAGCTAGTGATAGTATATCAGCACAGATTTGCAATAAAAATGCTAACTACTGTTAGCCAGCATGTGATAAGTAGCATTTCAGCTACTGGTAAAAAGCTCAAACTTCCTAAGGTTAGCAGGATAACGGTTTGCTATATATAAAAAGCATGCCAGTGTTAGCTAATCTTAACAGTCAACATGCTTTGTCACTCATTTTGAAAAGTGAAACTATTATATACAATTATTACACAGATTGAATTATTTTATGTCTTTATTTGGCATTTTTATGATCACGGCTCGTAGATAATTAATACCCAAAACTCAGTGTCTTAGACAATAGAAACATTACACAAAATCAATAAAAATGTATTTTCATCAGAAATGTCAGGCTTCTTATAACTATGTTCATTTCAATGCACTCAGTGCTTGGACAGGGCTTTTTTGTCTGAATTACTGCATCAATACAGCATGGCGTTAAGGCGATCAGCCTGTGGTTCTGCTAAGGTGTCCAGTGTCCAGTCTAAGGTGTTTCACGCTCTGAAATTAATCTATATATGAGTTTTACCTTCTGGAAGGAGCGACAAATGTTAATTTTTTTTTCACCATATCCTACTTTTTGGAGCTGTACCTTTCTACTTCCAATCCTTCCGTTTTACTTACAGCGCTGAGGACTTCGTCTCGATGGCCCTCCACACCTCCAAATATGGCAACTAATGTGTCCGTCTGGATGTTCCACAGACGGAGGGCGTGATCTAAAGAAACACAAAACTACAGTGTACTTATCTACTTGGGTATTACAAAATACTTTGCAAAATACTTTGCATTATGCATTACTTGATCTACATCGATCAGAGCAGCACTCTTAGGTAGTTTTCTCATACATAGTGTACTCCATATAATATATAACATTACTTGTGATGAGGTGCCACTACAGGCAGGTGATCACGTTGTAAGATGGTGGCTAACAACTTGGCTAAGGCTAAGAAGCCGTTCACCATTGGTGAAGGATTATTGCAATTTAAAAAAAGCCAAATTACAAAGAAGAAGGAAGGGACATTAGAAATACACTTTGGGTGTCGCTGTCTCCCACTGATGCTACGTTAGGGCGAGTTTTACTTTCCAAGCACTTTATATTTGCCAATATTTCTATTATAGTTAAAAAACACTTGCCTTTTACAGCAGTGGTCCCGCTTAACTATTAATCCTCTATTTAACAGCACATGGCCTCTGCATGTCACCTTTAATCTGAACTGGTCCAACGACGACAGCCATGATTACAGATAAAACTTTACAGCTGTTTATATGGTTTGCAGTCAGCTGCTTCATATGAGATTTACAGAAGCACCTGACAGTCACGCGCTCACAAAAAACTCATCTATCCTTTCAAGCTCACGCATAAATGTCAACCTTTGTTCCTTTGATACTTTTTGACAGTTTGGGTCGTTTATTAAAGCCATCAAAGAAATTCTGAATGTTCCTGAGTCATGTGGGACACTAAGGAGTAGACGGAAGCCTGATTGACGGATGGACAGAAACAGCAGCCTGGTTTACCTTTGCTGACAGACAGCAGGAGATTTGGATCCCTTGGATGGAACTTGAGCTCATTGATAGCGTTCCCATGACCTACATAATGCTAGATAGAACAAAAACAAGACAAAGTTCACCTTAAAGCACTCAGGCCTGGCCACCTCATTGAAACAGCGGGGCTGAACGGGTTCTGGAAGGAGCAGCGTGCTGCCTGAGCGGCCGTACCTTGATGCACTGCATTGTGATGTGGTTGATCACCCGGATGATGCCGCGAGACCCGGCCACTGCCAGCAGGGGGTGACTCGTGTTTGTGTCGTAGGTCCAGGCGCACGTGTAGAAGTTCTCGTCTGCCTTTGAGCACGATCGGTCAAAGAAAAGGAGAGAAGATGGACATGCTCTGTGCAGCCCTGCAGCATTTATGGCACTCTGAACTGACTTTTTTATTTTAGCAGTAGCAGCAGCAGGGTTGATAAAACAATTACATTATATGCATTGAAGGGGCTGAGGTTGGCACCCGACAACACAGGTTAAAACTACTGTTAACAAACACATATTTAAATGATCAGCTTGCTTTCATGCTGGCTGAAGGATACGTCCGCATCAACGTAGGACTGCAGGAGCCTTATTTCCCCCTGAGAGTGACACTCGTACAGAGTGACCTGTTGGAGGGAACGATCGCACTGGTTAAAGTGGAGCAGAGGAACAACAAAGACATCTGGACAGCAGATTTAGGGAAGGTAATTCTAAGTGTTGCCACAGAAGAAATTGTTAAAAGGCTTTTCCACATAGAGGAGGGGGAAGCTTCCATTATTCTCACTCCCGTTCAGCCCGTTAGTAGAAGCATAAATACAAATGTTAAATACGCATTTATGACATATTTCTAGACAAACCACAGCCTGCAAAGAAGGCAGAGTCAGAGGGAGGCTAGATGGATGGACAGATGGTTGAAGGAATGGATCAGCAGATGGATAGATGTAGTGTTTCCCCTGGAAGTTCTGTCTTACGTTTCTGTCTCTATCGTGTAAATTTATTAGGGCTGCCAGTTTTAACGCATTTTTAACGCATTAACTTTGTTAGACCATAATGGCAACTTTTTTTTACGTGCGTTAATATTCTTTCCCCGCAGCGCTCTCCGTAGTTCCAAGAATGCTAGAAGCTATAGCTAAACAGGCCCGCGCTCACATTTGCCAAGCATGCTTATTTCATGCGACTTTGGGCTTCTTTTTTCTAAAGTCGCTTGTAAATTTCATGAGTTGCGGGTTGCAAGAGCTGGTAAAGTTAAAAAGAAACTACAGCTAAGTTGGTTCAAATGGTCCAAAAATCACAAGAAGGACAGAGGCGAGCTTTTCAATAGAACCCTGTGTTTGAGATGGAAATAATGAATGCTTTTATTTTTCAGGCACTGGATAGACTACTAATCATCTGAGGTCTGTTTGCTATGATCCTTAAGTAGAAAGACATTTCCTGTATTTATTGCAACCTATATCGTTGTCGCAACATTTAATACCATTATCACACAGCGGAACTTTTTCTAATATCGTGCAGCCCTAATGAACGGATGGATGGGTGCTTGACAAATGTGTGAATGGACGGTCAGAAAGGGGCGTGATCAGATGGATATTTGGATGCAGGATGAATAGATGTATGATGGGTCCACTGATCATCATGGTAGGAGGGAAGGAATAAAAGGATGAATGGACAGAATTGACACAATAAATGTGACATTTTTTCAACAGAATGGTAAATAAAGGGTGGAAACGGAAGTGGAGACGTACCCTGTTACTGCCGACTGTAGCAAACACCAGAGGGTCCCCCTCCTTACTGTGCCAGTTAAACTGGACTCCAAACAGCGGCTGGCCGTGGTCCTCCTGAGGGAAAAACAAACGGACCACCTTTACACCAAGCGGTGTCGTGCTATATGAAGTTTAAGATGTGCTGAAGGATCTCACCCGCAGGCTGTTGACGCATTTGAAAGAATAGCGACACTTCTTGGACTTCCACTTGCCCTTTCCCCAGCTCTTCCTGCCAGGAGCGTTGGCCGTGTTGGTGGGAGTGTCCGGGCGCTCCGCGTTGGTGCCGCTCTCGACGCTGACGGCGTCATCCTGCAAAATCCCAGGGAGATCGCTGCTTTATTGGCTTTATTCTCTTTTTTACAGACAACGGCACTGACATGATCTGTTCCTACATGCACACCTGCCCCAAGCCTCCTTCACTAAGTCATGGCATCAGATTTCTCAGCTGCTGTTTCCCACACCCATTATATATATATATATATATATATATATATATATATATATATATATATATATATATATATATAGAAAACAGACGGAGGGATGACAGATGGACGGAAACAGGCAGAAAGTAAGGAGTCAGAGAGGGAAGAGAGCAATGAATAAATCAGAAAGAGACGGAGGATTGCTGGAGAAGACAGGCGGATGGGAGAAATCAAGGAAGGATAGAAGGGAGCAAACAGGAAGGATGGATGCAAATAATCAAGGAAGCAGGAAAGGTTATGGGAAAAGGTTATTAAAATAAGGAAAAAGGGACACCAGGAAGGAACTAATCCAGATCCATCCCTGTGTCAGACAACAAAACGATGAGCTCAGGTCTCTGCGCTGATCTGCGATCACAGAAAATAAACACCAAACCATAACCTTGAGCCATTACTGCATTGCTTCATCCGTCTGACAGCATCCGGGATCAGGCTGGTGATCCGCTGCACAGTCTGGAAACCCAGATGTTTTTCTAAGCTCTTCCAGCACCGACTAAGACTACAGCCAAAGCCCACATTTTCCCAGACTGCGTGGGAACCCTGCTGATGCTCTAACCCTGCACACCCAGCCGTGTGTGTCCCGGTAAGCTGGTCCCAGCGGAACCAGTGGAGGCTGCAGGTGGACAAAGATGCTCGGAGCTAAGCTCTTTAGCTTTCCGGCTGCTGTTAGCACGGAGCTAACCCGCCAAAACCAGCATCGGCCGCTGGCTGCACCCACACACGCGGACACCTGCGGGTGGGACACTCACATTCTCGTCTCCTGACATGTCCGGGTTGCTGTTCTCATCGCTGCTCAGTTTCTGTTTTTTCGCCGGCATTTCTTTTCCCGCTTGAGACGGGGACTCGGTCATGCTCTTGTTTTCTCGCATCACGGATCCACCGCTCCGCCCGCTTCCTGTTCTTCTGCGGGTTCTTTTGGCCCAGGAGTTATCCAGCGCCCCCTGCTGGACTGGAAGTAGGATTTTGCCAGAGTTTTCTGTCTCTCATGACTTTAAATTGCGTTTGTTCAAACTAAATAAATCCCTGTGCTCTGATGGGGAGAGGTTTAGTTGGTCACACAGTCAGTTGTGGCATTGATGTCTCCTCTATGTAGCTGACACAGTGCATCCCAGTCTGTAGCCTCAAAACAACTGTGCGGGGCTTCTTCAGCTTCCTGTCACCATCTTCTTACATTATTCTTCATCACAGCTGACATCCGAGCCAGGACAAACAAGACTGGGATCCGATTTGCCAGGAGGAGGTCTTGCTTTGGACATTCATGAATCCTAATCTGGCAAACCAGATTAATAATGTAGCACTTTGTTCTGCACATTATCAATCTCGGATTGTTCCCATCGAATCCGTTAGGGGAAAGGAGGGACATTTGAACTTTCAGAGCTGACTGGGTGAAGTGACACCTGGTGCCCACCTACTAAAGATTAGTTTTAACCAATCATGGTATCAAATGAAAATGTAAGCAGCTGGCGCCATGAGAAACTACAAGTTTACGCTGGTCAAGGCACTTCTTGCTGATCTTCCTTCAAAGAAGGAATATAAAACAATGTGATAGCAGCAGCTACGCATGCGCTGTCTTGCATGTTTATTTTGGTTCGGCTTTGGGCTTGGCAGAAGAAGAACGGACGCTTGCTTTTACCTCCATGGCGTCGAACGACAGGTTGCAGAAGATCTCAAACTTCTTGGTGAGCATCTGCTCAGCGACGTTGTAGATACAGACGAATTTTGAGTGGCCTCCCGCCAAAATAGAGTCCCTGTCAGCAGAGTAGCAAAGAGCTGTGAAAGACCTAAACCACGAAGGTCCAGAGTTTAAAGACAAGCCGAGCGTCTACAGACGTGCAGCTGAGGTTTCAGGCATTTGCACTCACTTTCCTTTGGCGGACTGCTTGGCTGTGATTTTATCCGTGTCCTTGCGACCCGCCTCCAGATCGTGCCGCCCGGCTATGGACCCGGTCTGTGCGGCCGTCTGGGGGTTCCAGAAACAGATTTCTCCGTTGAGGGTGGCCACAGCCAGCTCCTGGCCGTCAGGGCGGTACGTCACACACAGACCTGAGGAGAAACACACAGAGACGGGCGCTACATCATCCGAGGAAAATAAACACGGCGCATAAACATGTAGTTTAAGAGAGGAAAAAAAAAAAACATTTGCAGAACTTAAGTGTAGCTGCTGGTAAAAAAACTATATACTTCCACTCTGGGATGATCTTCTGCAGGTTGTTTTTCATTGTAATTCACTTTGGCCAACATTGGGTGATTAATTGGGTAATTTAATGAATAATTCTGCTAACCTGAGCATGATTTCTCCCTTTTCTGGTGAATAATTAACATTATTAGGCATATTAGTACCTGAACGTCATTCAAATTTCTGATAAGACTTTTGTAGAAAGTTTGTACTTTCAACCTTGCACAAGTTTTCCTTTTCAAAGCTTATTCCATTGCTTAAAGTTTGTTTAAAATTCATGACGAGGTACTTGGTATTAAAAAGGTCGCCATACAAGCTGCTTTATCTTAGTAAGTCAAAGCACCTGGCTCTTAAAGAGAAAACAAATCTGAGTTCAACAATCAGCTTGATTTCTTGGTTGCAAGAAGAAATTTTACCACTTGTGTTGTAAATATTGAAGGCCATGAGTAATGGATTCCTTTTTATGGGTCTATATGAGCTATGGTGTTTTTAGCCTTAATTGAACTCCTGTCATATAGCATTCCAAAATTGTAGCAGACAAGAATCTCTTCTCAAAAATCCATTATCATGGTCAACTCAGACAAAACTCCAAACCAAGGGTCCATCCAAGTACCTCTATTGGGTAAGCACTCTTTAGCCAAAGCGGAAGTGCGCCAGCGGTCGCCATGATAGGTGCTGTCCCAATAATGCAGTCAGTAAAGAAGGAGGTAGGAAAAGGAGCCTTTAATCTTCCTCTCACAGCTAGTTTTGCTTTGGAACCCTACAACATCAATTAACAGCGCTAAGAAGCCTTAAAGTATTGCACAATCTTTGCCCGACATGACGTATAAGCAAAGCCCCTTCACGGAATGTCCAGAGAGAAGATATGGCGTACTTTGTAGTTCATTTTCGCAAGAATGTAGTCCTGGATTTTACTCACATCATACTGTACATATACATTTCCATCAGGTCATGACATAATGGTCATTGTGGAGACAAAGTGTTTTAAACACAATGATTATGAAGCATTGCGGATCAGTTTATAAGATTTCTGCAGCGTACGAGCTAAAGCTTATGCTAACCTGAGCATAATTACTCCCTTTTCTGGTGAATGATGAACATTATTAGGCAAATTAGTACCTGGACGTCATTGAAATTTCTGATAAGACTTTGGTAAAAAATGTGTACTTTCAACCTTGCACAAGTTTCAGGAAAACCGTGGTTTTCCTTTTCAAAGCTTATTCCATTGCTTTAGGTTTGTTTAAAATTCATGACGAGGTACTTGGTATTACAAAGGTCGCCATACAAGCTGCTTTATCTTAGTAAGTCAAAGCACCTGGCTCTTAAAGAGAAAACAAATCTGAGTTCAACAATCAGCTTGATTTCTTGGTTGCAAGAAGAAATTTTACCACTTGTGTTGTAAATATTGAAGGCCTTGAGTATTGGATTCCTTTTTATGGGTCCCCTCAATACTTGGAAAATGGACATTGACCAAATACTGAGGCGCTGTGGCTTAGTTGGTCAAAGTGCCTGTCTTGTAAACAGGAGATCCTGGGTTCAAATCCCAGCAGTGCCTTTGGAGCGTCCTTCATATTTAATGTAGACAGTGAGCCAAACTTCTTACCAGAAGGGTTTGTGAGCTATGGTGTTTTTAGCCTTAATTGAACTCCTGTCATAAAGTAGTCCAAAATTTTGGCAGACAAGAATCTCTTCTCAAAAATCCATCATCATAGTCAACTCAGACAAAACTTCAAACCAAGGCTCCATCCAAGTACCTCTATTGGGTAAGCACTCTTTAGCCAAAGCGGAAGTGCGCCAGCGGTCGCCATGATAGGTGCTGTCCCAATAATGAAGTCAGCAAAGAAGGAGGTAGGAAAAGTAGCCTGTAATCTTCCTCTCACAGCTAGTTTTGCTTTGGAACCCTGCGACATCAATTACCAGCGCTTAGAAGCCTTAAAGTATTGCACAATCTTTGCCCGACATGACGTATAAGCAAAGCCCCTTCACGGAATGTCCAGAGAGAAGATATGGCGTACTTTGTAGTTCATTTTCGCAAGAATGTAGTCCGGGATTTTACTCACATCATACTGTACATATACATTTCCATCAGGTCATGACATGATGGTCATTGTGGAGACAAAGTGTTTTAAACACAATGATTATGAAGCAGTGCGGATCAGTTTCTAAGATTTCTGCAGCGTACGAGCTAAAGCTTATGCTAACCTGAGCATAATTACTCCCTTTTCTGGTGAATGATGAACATTAGGTAAATTAGTACCTGAACGTCATTGAAATTTCTGATAAGACTTTGGTAAAAAATTTGTACTTTCAACCTTGCACAAGTTTCAGGAAAACCGTGGTTTTCCTTTTCAAAGCTTATTCCATTGCTTTAGGTTTGTTTAAAATTCATGACGAGGTACTTGGTATTACAAAGGTCGCCATACAAGCTGCTTTATCTTAGTAAGTCAAAGCACCTGGCTCTTAAAGAGAAAACAAATCTGAGTTCAACAATCAGCTTGATTTCTTGGTTGCGAGAAGAAATTTTACCACTTGTGTTGTAAATATTGAAGGCCATGAGTAATGGATTCCTTTTTATGGGTCCCCTCAATACTTGGAAAATGGACACCAACCAAATACTGAGGCGCTGTGGCTTAGTTGGTCAAAGTGCCTGTCTAGTAAACAGGAGATCCTGGGTTCAAATCCCAGCAGTGCCTTTGGAGCGTCCTTCATATTTAATGTAGACAGTGAGCCAAACTTCTTACCAGAAGGGTTTGTGAGCTATGGTGTTTTTAGCCTTAATTGAACTCCTGTCATATAGCAGTAGAAAATTGTAGCAGACAAGAATCTCTTCTCAAAAATCCATCATCATAGTCAACTCAGACACATCTCCAAACCAAGGCTCCATCGAAGTACCTCTTTTGGGTAAGCACTCTTTAGCCAAAGCGGAAGTGCGCCAGCGGTCGCCATGATAGGTGCTGTCCCAATAATGAAGTCAGCAAAGAAGGAGGTAGGAAAAGTAGCCTGTAATCTTCCTCTCACAGCTAGTTTTGCTTTGGAACCCTGCAACATCAATTACCAGCGCTTAGAAGCCTTAAAGTATTGCACAATCTTTGCCCGACATGACGTATAAGCAAAGCCCCTTCACGGAATGTCCAGAGAGAAGATATGGCGTACTTTGTAGTTCATTTTCGCAAGAATGTAGTCCGGGATTTTACTCACATCATACTGTACATATACATTTCCATCAGGTCATGACATGATGGTCATTGTGGAGACAAAGTGTTTTAAACACAATGATTATGAAGCATTGCGGATCAGTTTATAAGATTTCTGCAGCGTACGAGCTAAAGCTTATGCTAACCTGAGCATAATTACTCCCTTTTCTGGTGAATGATGAACATTATTAGGCAAATTAGTACCTGAACGTCATTGAAATTTCTGATAAGACTTTGGTAAAAAATGTGTACTTTCAACCTTGCACAAGTTTCAGGAAAACCGTGGTTTTCCTTTTCAAAGCTTATTCCATTGCTTTAGGTTTGTTTAAAATTCATGACGAGGTACTTGGTATTACAAAGGTCGCCATACAAGCTGCTTTATCTTAGTAAGTCAAAGCACCTGGCTCTTAAAGAGAAAACAAATCTGAGTTCAACAATCAGCTTGATTTCTTGGTTGCAAGAAGAAATTTTACCACTTGTGTTGTAAATATTGAAGGCCATTGAGTATTGGATTCCTTTTTATGGGTCCCCTCAATACTTGGAAAATGGACATTGACCAAATACTGAGGCGCTGTGGCTTAGTTGGTCAAAGTGCCTGTCTTGTAAACAGGAGATCCTGGGTTCAAATCCCAGCAGTGCCTTTGGAGCGTCCTTCATATTTAATGTAGACAGTGAGCCAAACTTCTTACCAGAAGGGTTTGTGAGCTATGGTGTTTTTAGCCTTAATTGAACTCCTATCATAAAGCAGTCCAAAATTTTGGCAGACAAGAATCTCTTCTCAAAAATCCATCATCATAGTCAACTCAGACAAAACTTCAAACCAAGGCTCCATCCAAGTACCTCTATTGGGTAAGCACTCTTTAGCCAAAGCGGAAGTGCGCCAGCGGTCGCCATGATAGGTGCTGTCCCAATAATGAAGTCAGCAAAGAAGGAGGTAGGAAAAGGAGCCTGTAATCTTCCTCTCACAGCTAGTTTTGCTTTGGAACCCTGCAACATCAATTACCAGCGCTTAGAAGCCTTAAAGTATTGCACAATCTTTGCCCGACATGACGTATAAGCAAAGCCCCTTCACGGAATGTCCAGAGAGAAGATATGGCGTACTTTGTAGTTCATTTTCGCAAGAATGTAGTCCTGGATTTTACTCACATCATACTGTACATATACATTTCCATCAGGTCATGACATGATGGTCATTGTGGAGACAAAGTGTTTTAAACACAATGATTATGAAGCAGTGCGGATCAGTTTCTAAGATTTCTGCAGCGTACGAGCTAAAGCTTATGCTAACCTGAGCATAATTACTCCCTTTTCTGGTGAATGATGAACATTATTAGGTAAATTAGTACCTGAACGTCATTGAAATTTCTGATAAGACTTTGGTAAAAAATTTGTACTTTCAACCTTGCACAAGTTTCAGGAAAACCGTGGTTTTCCTTTTCAAAGCTTATTCCATTGCTTTAGGTTTGTTTAAAATTCATGACGAGGTACTTGGTATTACAAAGGTCGCCATACAAGCTGCTTTATCTTAGTAAGTCAAAGCACCTGGCTCTTAAAGAGAAAACAAATCTGAGTTCAACAATCAGCTTGATTTCTTGGTTGCAAGAAGAAATTTTACCACTTGTGTTGTAAATATTGAAGGCCATGAGTAATGGATTCCTTTTTATGGGTCCCCTCAATACTTGGAAAATGGACACTAACCAAATACTGAGGCGCTGTGGCTTAGTTGGTCAAAGTGCCTGTCTAGTAAACAGGAGATCCTGGGTTCAAATCCCAGCAGTGCCTTTGGAGCGTCCTTCATATTTAATGTAGACAGTGAGCCAAACTTCTTACCAGAAGGGTTTGTGAGCTATGGTGTTTTTAGCCTTAATTGAACTCCTGTCATATAGCAGTAGAAAATTGTAGCAGACAAGAATCTCTTCTCAAAAATCCATTATCATAGTCAACTCAGACAAAACTCCAAACCAAGGCTCCATCCAAGTACCTCTATTGGGTAAGCACTCTTTAGCCAAAGCGGAAGTGCGCCAGCGGTCGCCATGATAGGTGCTGTCCCAATAATGAAGTCAGCAAAGAAGGAGGTAGGAAAAGGAGCCTGTAATCTTCCTCTCACAGCTAGTTTTGCTTTGGAACCCTGCGACATCAATTACCAGCGCTTAGAAGCCTTAAAGTATTGCACAATCTTTGCCCGACATGACGTATAAGCAAAGCCCCTTCACGGAATGTCCAGAGAGAAGATATGGCGTACTTTGTAGTTCATTTTCGCAAGAATGTAGTCCTGGATTTTACTCACATCATACTGTACATATACATTTCCATCAGGTCATGACATGATGGTCATTGTGGAGACAAAGTGTTTTAAACACAATGATTATGAAGCAGTGCGGATCAGTTTCTAAGATTTCTGCAGCGTACGAGCTAAAGCTTATGCTAACCTGAGCATAATTACTCCCTTTTCTGGTGAATGATGAACATTATTAGGTAAATTAGTACCTGAACGTCATTGAAATTTCTGATAAGACTTTGGTAGAACATTTGTCCTTTCAACTTTGCACAAGTTTCAGGAAAACCGTGGTTTTCCTTTTCAAAGCTTATTCCATTGCTTTAGGTTTGTTTAAAATTCATGACGAGGTACTTGGTATTACAAAGGTCGCCATACAAGCTGCTTTATCTTAGTAAGTCAAAGCACCTGGCTCTTAAAGAGAAAACAAATCTGAGTTCAACAATCAGCTTGATTTCTTGGTTGCAAGAAGAAATTTTACCACTTGTGTTGTAAATATTGAAGGCCATGAGTAATGGATTCCTTTTTATGGGTCCCCTCAATACTTGGAAAATGGACACTAACCAAATACTGAGGCGCTGTGGCTTAGTTGGTCAAAGTGCCTGTCTAGTAAACAGGAGATCCTGGGTTCAAATCCCAGCAGTGCCTTTGGAGCGTCCTTCATATTTAATGTAGACAGTGAGCCAAACTTCTTACCAAAAGGGTTTGTGAGCTATGGTGTTTTTAGCCTTAATTGAACTCCTGTCATATGGGATTCCAAAATTGTAGCAGACAAGAATCTCTTCTCAAAAATCCATCATCATAGTCAACTCAGACAAAACTCCAAACCAAGGCTCCATCCAAGTACCTCTATTGGGTAAGCACTCTTTAGCCAAAGCGGAAGTGCGCCAGCGGTCGCCATGATAGGTGCTGTCCCAATAATGCAGTCAGCAAAGAAGGAGGTAGGAAAAGGAGCCTGTAATCTTCCTCTCACAGCTAGTTTTGCTTTGGAACCCTGCGACATCAATTACCAGCGCTTAGAAGCCTTAAAGTATTGCACAATCTTTGCCCGACATGACGTATAAGCAAAGCCCCTTCACGGAATGTCCAGAGAGAAGATATGGCGTACTTTGTAGTTCATTTTCGCAAGAATGTAGTCCTGGATTTTACTCACATCATACTGTACATATACATTTCCATCAGGTCATGACATGATGGTCATTGTGGAGACAAAGTGTTTTAAACACAATGATTATGAAGCAGTGCGGATCAGTTTCTAAGATTTCTGCAGCGTACGAGCTAAAGCTTATGCTAACCTGAGCATAATTACTCCCTTTTCTGGTGAATGATGAACATTATTAGGCAAATTAGTACCTGAACGTCATTGAAATATCTGATAAGACTTTGGTAGAAAATTTGTACTTTCAACTTTGCACAAGTTTCAGGAAAACCGTGGTTTTCCTTTTCAAAGCTTATTCCATTGCTTTAGGTTTGTTTAAAATTCATGACGAGGTACTTGGTATTACAAAGGTCGCCATACAAGCTGCTTTATCTTAGTAAGTCAAAGCACCTGGCTCTTAAAGAGAAAACAAATCTGAGTTCAACAATCAGCTTGATTTCTTGGTTGCAAGAAGAAATTTTACCACTTGTGTTGTAAATATTGAAGGCCATGAGTAATGGATTCCTTTTTATGGGTCCCCTCAATACTTGGAAAATGGACACTAACCAAAGACTGAGGCGCTGTGGCTTAGTTGGTCAAAGTGCCTGTCTAGTAAACAGGAGATCCTGGGTTCAAATCCCAGCAGTGCCTTTGGAGAGTCCTTCATATTTAATGTAGACAGTGAGCCAAACTTCTTACCAGAAGGGTTTGTGAGCTATGGTGTTTTTAGCCTTAATTGAACTCCTGTCATAAAGCAGTCCAAAATTTTGGCAGACAAGAATCTCTTCTCAAAAATCCATCATCATAGTCAACTCAGACAAAACTCCAAACCAAGGCTCCATCCAAGTACCTCTATTGGGTAAGCACTCTTTAGCCAAAGCGGAAGTGCGCCAGCGGTCGCCATGATAGGTGCTGTCCCAATAATGCAGTCAGCAAAGAAGGAGGTAGGAAAAGGAGCCTGTAATCTTCCTCTCACAGCTAGTTTTGCTTTGGAACCCTGCAACATCAATTACCAGCGCTAAGAAGCCTTAAAGTATTGCACAATCTTTGCCCGACATGACGTATAAGCAAAGCCCCTTCACGGAATGTCCAGAGAGAAGATATGGCGTACTTTGTAGTTCATTTTCGCAAGAATGTAGTCCTGGATTTTACTCACATCATACTGTACATATACATTTCCATCAGGTCATGACATGATGGTCATTGTGGAGACAAAGTGTTTTAAACACAATGATTATGAAGCAGTGCGGATCAGTTTCTAAGATTTCTGCAGCGTACGAGCTAAAGCTTATGCTAACCTGAGCATAATTACTCCCTTTTCTGGTGAATGATGAACATTATTAGGCAAATTAGTACCTGAACGTCATTGAAATATCTGATAAGACTTTGGTAGAAAATTTGTACTTTCAACTTTGCACAAGTTTCAGGAAAACCGTGGTTTTCCTTTTCAAAGCTTATTCCATTGCTTTAGGTTTGTTTAAAATTCATGACGAGGTACTTGGTATTACAAAGGTCGCCATACAAGCTGCTTTATCTTAGTAAGTCAAAGCACCTGGCTCTTAAAGAGAAAACAAATCTGAGTTCAACAATCAGCTTGATTTCTTGGTTGCAAGAAGAAATTTTACCACTTGTGTTGTAAATATTGAAGGCCATGAGTATTGGATTCCTTTTTATGGGTCCCCTCAATACTTGGAAAATGGACATTCACCAAATACTGAGGCGCTGTGGCTTAGTTGGTCAAAGTGCCTGTCTAGTAAACAGGAGATCCTGGGTTCAAATCCCAGCAGTGCCTTTGGAGCATCCTTCATATTTAATGTAGACAGTGAGCCAAACTTCTTACCAGAAGGGATTTGTGAGCTATGGTGTTTTTAGCCTTAATTGAACTCCTGTCATATAGCAGTCGAAAATTGTAGCAGACAAGAATCTCTTCTCAAAAATCCATTCATCATAGTCAACTCAGACAAAACTCCAAACCAAGGCTCCATCCAAGTACCTCTATTGGGTAAGCACTCTTTAGCCAAAGCGGAAGTGCGCCAGCGGTCGCCATGATAGGTGCTGTCCCAATAATGCAGTCAGCAAAGAAGGAGGTAGGAAAAGGAGCCTGTAATCTTCCTCTCACAGCTAGTTTTGCTTTGGAACCCTGCGACATCAATTACCAGCGCTAAGAAGCCTTAAAGTATTGCACAATCTTTGCCCGACATGACGTATAAGCAAAGCCCCTTCACGGAATGTCCAGAGAGAAGATATGGCGTACTTTGTAGTTCATTTTCGCAAGAATGTAGTCCTGGATTTTACTCGCATCATACTGTACATATACATTTCCATCAGGTCATGACATGATGGTCATTGTGGAGACAAAGTGTTTTAAACACAATGATTATGAAGCAGTGCGGATCAGTTTCTAAGATTTCTGCAGCGTACGAGCTAAAGCTTATGCTAACCTGAGCATAATTACTCCCTTTTCTGGTGAATGATGAACATTATTAGGCAAATTAGTACCTGAACGTCATTGAAATATCTGATAAGACTTTGGTAGAAAATTTGTACTTTCAACTTTGCACAAGTTTCAGGAAAACCGTGGTTTTCCTTTTCAAAGCTTATTCCATTGCTTTAGGTTTGTTTAAAATTCATGACGAGGTACTTGGTATTACAAAGGTCGCCATACAAGCTGCTTTATCTTAGTAAGTCAAAGCACCTGGCTCTTAAAGAGAAAACAAATCTGAGTTCAACAATCAGCTTGATTTCTTGGTTGCAAGAAGAAATTTTACCACTTGTGTTGTAAATATTGAAGGCCATGAGTAATGGATTCCTTTTTATGGGTCCCCTCAATACTTGGAAAATGGACATTAACCAAATACTGAGGCGCTGTGGCTTAGTTGGTCAAAGTGCCTGTCTAGTAAACAGGAGATCCTGGGTTCAAATCCCAGCAGTGCCTTTGGAGCGTCCTTCATATTTAATGTAGACAGTGAGCCAAACTTCTTACCAGAAGGGTTTGTGAGCTATGGTGTTTTTAGCCTTAATTGAACTCCTGTCATAAAGCAGTCCAAAATTTTGGCAGACAAGAATCTCTTCTCAAAAATCCATCATCATAGTCAACTCAGACAAAACTTCAAACCAAGGCTCCATCCAAGTACCTCTATTGGGTAAGCACTCTTTAGCCAAAGCGGAAGTGCGCCAGCGGTCGCCATGATAGGTGCTGTCCCAATAATGAAGTCAGCAAAGAAGGAGGTAGGAAAAGGAGCCTGTAATCTTCCTCTCACAGCTAGTTTTGCTTTGGAACCCTGCGACATCAATTACCAGCGCTTAGAAGCCTTAAAGTATTGCACAATCTTTGCCCGACATGATGTATAAGCAAAGCCCCTTCACGGAATGTCCAGAGAGAAGATATGGCGTACTTTGTAGTTCATTTTCGCAAGAATGTAGTCCTGGATTTTACTCACATCATACTGTACATATACATTTCCATCAGGTCATGACATGATGGTCATTGTGGAGACAAAGTGTTTTAAACACAATGATTATGAAGCAGTGCGGATCAGTTTCTAAGATTTCTGCAGCGTACGAGCTAAAGCTTATGCTAACCTGAGCATAATTACTCCCTTTTCTGGTGAATGATGAACATTAGGTAAATTAGTACCTGAACATCATTGAAATATCTGATAAGACTTTGGTAGAAAATTTGTACTTTCAACTTTGCACAAGTTTCAGGAAAACCATGGTTTTCTTTTTCAATGCTTATTCCATTGCTTTAGGTTTGTTTAAAATTCATGACGAGGTACTTGGTATTACAAAGGTCGCCATACAAGCTGCTTTATCTTAGTAAGTCAAAGCACCTGGCTCTTAAAGAGAAAACAAATCTGAGTTCAACAATCAGCTTGATTTCTTGGTTGCAAGAAGAAATTTTACCACTTGTGTTGTAAATATTGAAGGCCATGAGTAATGGATTCCTTTTTATGGGTCCCCTCAATACTTGGAAAATGGACACTAACCAAAGACTGAGGCGCTGTGGCTTAGTTGGTCAAAGTGCCTGTCTAGTAAACAGGAGATCCTGGGTTCAAATCCCAGCAGTGCCTTTGGAGCATCCTTCATATTTAATGTAGACAGTGAGCCAAACTTCTTACCAGAAGGGATTTGTGAGCTATGGTGTTTTTAGCCTTAATTGAACTCCTGTCATATAGCAGTAGAAAATTGTAGCAGACAAGAATCTCTTCTCAAAAATCCATTATCATAGTCAACTCAGACAAAACTCCAAACCAAGGGTCCATCCAAGTACCTTTATTGGGCAAGCACTCTTTAGCCAAAGCGGAAGTGCGCCAGCGGTCGCCATGATAGGTGCTGTCCCAATAATGCAGTCAGCAAAGAAGGAGGTAGGAAAAGGAGCCTGTAATCTTCCTCTCACAGCTAGTTTTGCTTTGGAACCCTGCGACATCAATTACCAGCGCTAAGAAGCCTTAAAGTATTGCACAATCTTTGCCCGACATGACGTATAAGCAAAGCCCCTTCACGGAATGTCCAGAGAGAAGATATGGCGTACTTTGTAGTTCATTTTCGCAAGAATGTAGTCCTGGATTTTACTCGCATCATACTGTACATATACATTTCCATCAGGTCATGACATGATGGTCATTGTGGAGACAAAGTGTTTTAAACACAATGATTATGAAGCAGTGCGGATCAGTTTCTAAGATTTCTGCAGCGTACGAGCTAAAGCTTATGCTAACCTGAGCATAATTACTCCCTTTTCTGGTGAATGATGAACATTATTAGGCAAATTAGTACCTGAACGTCATTGAAATATCTGATAAGACTTTGGTAGAAAATTTGTACTTTCAACTTTGCACAAGTTTCAGGAAAACCGTGGTTTTCCTTTTCAAAGCTTATTCCATTGCTTTAGGTTTGTTTAAAATTCATGACGAGGTACTTGGTATTACAAAGGTCGCCATACAAGCTGCTTTATCTTAGTAAGTCAAAGCACCTGGCTCTTAAAGAGAAAACAAATCTGAGTTCAACAATCAGCTTGATTTCTTGGTTGCAAGAAGAAATTTTACCACTTGTGTTGTAAATATTGAAGGCCATGAGTAATTGGATTCCTTTTTATGGGTCCCCTCAATACTTGGAAAATGGACACTTACCAAATACTGAGGCGCTGTGGCTTAGTTGGTCAAAGTGCCTGTCTAGTAAACAGGAGATCCTGGGTTCAAATCCCAGCAGTGCCTTTGGAGCATCCTTCATATTTAATGTAGACAGTGAGCCAAACTTCTTACCAGAAGGGTTTGTGAGCTATGGTGTTTTTAGCCTTAATTGAACTCCTGTCATATAGCATTCCAAAATTGTAGCAGACAAGAATCTCTTCTCAAAAATCCATCATCATAGTCAACTCAGACAAAACTTCAAACCAAGGCTCCATCCAAGTACCTCTATTGGGTAAGCACTCTTTAGCCAAAGCGGAAGTGCGCCAGCGGTCGCCATGATAGGTGCTGTCCCAATAATGCAGTCAGCAAAGAAGGAGGTAGGAAAAGGAGCCTGTAATCTTCCTCTCACAGCTAGTTTTGCTTTGGAACCCTGCGACATCAATTACCAGCGCTAAGAAGCCTTAAAGTATTGCACAATCTTTGCCCGACATGACGTATAAGCAAAGCCCCTTCACGGAATGTCCAGAGAGAAGATATGGCGTACTTTGTAGTTCATTTTCGCAAGAATGTAGTCCTGGATTTTACTCGCATCATACTGTACATATACATTTCCATCAGGTCATGACATGATGGTCATTGTGGAGACAAAGTGTTTTAAACACAATGATTATGAAGCAGTGTGAATCAGTTTCTAAGATTTCTGCAGCGTACGAGCTAAAGCTTATGCTAACCTGAGCATAATTACTCCCTTTTCTGGTGAATGATGAACATTATTAGGCAAATTAGTACCTGAACGTCATTGAAATATCTGATAAGACTTTGGTAGAAAATTTGTACTTTCAACTTTGCACAAGTTTCAGGAAAACCGTGGTTTTCCTTTTCAAAGCTTATTCCATTGCTTTAGGTTTGTTTAAAATTCATGACGAGGTACTTGGTATTACAAAGGTCGCCATACAAGCTGCTTTATCTTAGTAAGTCAAAGCACCTGGCTCTTAAAGAGAAAACAAATCTGAGTTCAACAATCAGCTTGATTTCTTGGTTGCAAGAAGAAATTTTACCACTTGCGTTATAAATATTGAAGGCCATGAGTATTGGATTCCTTTTTATGGGTCCCCTCAATACTTGGAAAATGGACATTGACCAAATACTGAGGCGCTGTGGCTTAGTTGGTCAAAGTGCCTGTCTAGTAAACAGGAGATCCTGGGTTCAAATCCCAGCAGTGCCTTTGGAGCATCCTTCATATTTAATGTAGACAGTGAGCCAAACTTCTTACCAGAAGGGTTTGTGAGCTATGGTGTTTTTAGCCTTAATTGAACTCCTGTCATAAAGCAGTCCAAAATTTTGGCAGACAAGAATCTCTTCTCAAAAATCCATCATCATAGTCAACTCAGACAAAACTTCAAACCAAGGCTCCATCCAAGTACCTCTATTGGGTAAGCACTCTTTAGCCAAAGCGGAAGTGCGCCAGCGGTCGCCATGATAGGTGCTGTCCCAATAATGCAGTCAGCAAAGAAGGAGGTAGGAAAAGGAGCCTGTAATCTTCCTCTCACAGCTAGTTTTGCTTTGGAACCCTGCAACATCAATTACCAGCGCAAAGAAGCCTTAAAGTATTGCACAATCTTTGCTCGACATGATGTATAAGCAAAGCCCCTTCACGGAATGTCCAGAGAGAAGATATGGCGTACTTTGTAGTTCATTTTCGCAAGAATGTAGTCCTGGATTTTACTCACATCATACTGTACATATACATTTCCATCAGGTCATGACATGATGGTCATTGTGGAGACAAAGTGTTTTAAACACAATGATTATGAAGCAGTGCGGATCAGTTTCTAAGATTTCTGCAGCGTACGAGCTAAAGCTTATGCTAACCTGAGCATAATTACTCCCTTTTCTGGTGAATGATGAACATTATTAGGCAAATTAGTACCTGAACGTCATTGAAATTTCTGATAAGACTTTGGTAGAAAATTTGTACTTTCAACTTTGCACAAGTTTCAGGAAAACCGTGGTTTTCCTTTTCAAAGCTTATTCCATTGCTTTAGGTTTGTTTAAAATTCATGACGAGGTACTTGGTATTACAAAGGTCGCCATACAAGCTGCTTTATCTTAGTAAGTCAAAGCACCTGGCTCTTAAAGAGAAAACAAATCTGAGTTCAACAATCAGCTTGATTTCTTGGTTGCAAGAAGAAATTTTACCACTTGTGTTATAAATATTGAAGGCCATGAGTATTGGATTCCTTTTTATGGGTCCCCTCAATACTTGGAAAATGGACATTACCAAATACTGAGGCGCTGTGGCTTAGTTGGTCAAAGTGCCTGTCTAGTAAACAGGAGATCCTGGGTTCAAATCCCAGCAGTGCCTTTGGAGCATCCTTCATATTTAATGTAGACAGTGAGCCAAACTTCTTACAAAAGGATTTGTGAGCTATGGTGTTTTTAGCCTTAATTGAACTCCTGTCATATAGCAGTCGAAAATTGTAGCAGACAAGAATCTCTTCTCAAAAATCCATTATCATAGTCAACTCAGACAAAACTCCAAACCAAGGCTCCATCCAAGTACCTCTATTGGGTAAGCACTCTTTAGCCAAAGCGGAAGTGCGCCAGCGGTCGCCATGATAGGTGCTGTCCCAATAATGCAGTCAGCAAAGAAGGAGGTAGGAAAAGGAGCCTGTAATCTTCCTCTCACAGCTAGTTTTGCTTTGGAACCCTGCGACATCAATTACCAGCGCTAAGAAGCCTTAAAGTATTGCACAATCTTTGCCCGACATGACGTATAAGCAAAGCCCCTTCACGGAATGTCCAGAGAGAAGATATGGCGTACTTTGTAGTTCATTTTCGCAAGAATGTAGTCCTGGATTTTACTCGCATCATACTGTACATATACATTTCCATCAGGTCATGACATGATGGTCATTGTGGAGACAAAGTGTTTTAAACACAATGATTATGAAGCAGTGCGGATCAGTTTCTAAGATTTCTGCAGCGTACGAGCTAAAGCTTATGCTAACCTGAGCATAATTACTCCCTTTTCTGGTGAATGATGAACATTATTAGGCAAATTAGTACCTGAACGTCATTGAAATATCTGATAAGACTTTGGTAGAAAATTTGTACTTTCAACTTTGCACAAGTTTCAGGAAAACCGTGGTTTTCCTTTTCAAAGCTTATTCCATTGCTTTAGGTTTGTTTAAAATTCATGACGAGGTACTTGGTATTACAAAGGTCGCCATACAAGCTGCTTTATCTTAGTAAGTCAAAGCACCTGGCTCTTAAAGAGAAAACAAATCTGAGTTCAACAATCAGCTTGATTTCTTGGTTGCAAGAAGAAATTTTACCACTTGTGTTGTAAATATTGAAGGCCATGAGTAATTGGATTCCTTTTTATGGGTCCCCTCAATACTTGGAAAATGGACACTAACCAAAGACTGAGGCGCTGTGGCTTAGTTGGTCAAAGTGCCTGTCTAGTAAACAGGAGATCCTGGGTTCAAATCCCAGCAGTGCCTTTGGAGCAGTCCTTCATATTTAATGTAGACAGTGAGCCAAACTTCTTACCAGAAGGGTTTGTGAGCTATGGTGTTTTTAGCCTTAATTGAACTCCTGTCATAAAGCAGTCCAAAATTTTGGCAGACAAGAATCTCTTCTCAAAAATCCATCATCATAGTCAACTCAGACAAAACTTCAAACCAAGGCTCCATCCAAGTACCTCTATTGGGTAAGCACTCTTTAGCCAAAGCGGAAGTGCGCCAGCGGTCGCCATGATAGGTGCTGTCCCAATAATGCAGTCAGCAAAGAAGGAGGTAGGAAAAGGAGCCTGTAATCTTCCTCTCACAGATAGTTTTGCTTTGGAACCCTGCGACATCAATTACCAGCGCTTAGAAGCCTTAAAGTATTGCACAATCTTTGCCCGACATGATGTATAAGCAAAGCCCCTTCACGGAATGTCCAGAGAGAAGATATGGCGTACTTTGTAGTTCATTTTCGCAAGAATGTAGTCCTGGATTTTACTCACATCATACTGTACATATACATTTCCATCAGGTCATGACATGATGGTCATTGTGGAGACAAAGTGTTTTAAACACAATGATTATGAAGCAGTGCGGATCAGTTTCTAAGATTTCTGCAGCGTACGAGCTAAAGCTTATGCTAACCTGAGCATAATTACTCCCTTTTCTGGTGAATGATGAACATTATTAGGCAAATTAGTACCTGAACGTCATTGAAATTTCTGATAAGACTTTGGTAGAAAATTTGTACTTTCAACTTTGCACAAGTTTCAGGAAAACCGTGGTTTTCCTTTTCAAAGCTTATTCCATTGCTTTAGGTTTGTTTAAAATTCATGACGAGGTACTTGGTATTACAAAGGTCGCCATACAAGCTGCTTTATCTTAGTAAGTCAAAGCACCTGGCTCTTAAAGAGAAAACAAATCTGAGTTCAACAATCAGCTTGATTTCTTGGTTGCAAGAAGAAATTTTACCACTTGTGTTATAAATATTGAAGGCCATGAGTATTGGATTCCTTTTTATGGGTCCCCTCAATACTTGGAAAATGGACACTAACCAAATACTGAGGCGCTGTGGCTTAGTTGGTCAAAGTGCCTGTCTAGTAAACAGGAGATCCTGGGTTCAAATCCCAGCAGTGCCTTTGGAGCATCCTTCATATTTAATGTAGACAGTGAGCCAAACTTCTTACCAGAAGGATTTGTGAGCTATGGTGTTTTTAGCCTTAATTGAACTCCTGTCATATAGCAGTCGAAAATTGTAGCAGACAAGAATCTCTTCTCAAAAATCCATTATCATAGGTCAACTCAGACAAAACTTCAAACCAAGGCTCCATCCAAGTACCTCCATTGGGTAAGCCTCTTTAGCCAAAGCGGAAGTGCGCCAGCGGTCGCCATGATAGGTGCTGTCCCAATAATGCAGTCAGCAAAGAAGGAGGTAGGAAAAGGAGCCTGTAATCTTCCTCTCACAGCTAGTTTTGCTTTGGAACCCTGCGACATCAATTACCAGCGCTAAGAAGCCTTAAAGTATTGCACAATCTTTGCCCGACATGACGTATAAGCAAAGCCCCTTCACGGAATGTCCAGAGAGAAGATATGGCGTACTTTGTAGTTCATTTTCGCAAGAATGTAGTCCTGGATTTTACTCGCATCATACTGTACATATACATTTCCATCAGGTCATGACATGATGGTCATTGTGGAGACAAAGTGTTTTAAACACAATGATTATGAAGCAGTGCGGATCAGTTTCTAAGATTTCTGCAGCGTACGAGCTAAAGCTTATGCTAACCTGAGCATAATTACTCCCTTTTCTGGTGAATGATGAACATTATTAGGTAAATTAGTACCTGAACATCATTGAAATATCTGATAAGACTTTGGTAGAAAATTTGTACTTTCAACTTTGCACAAGTTTCAGGAAAACCATGGTTTTCTTTTTCAATGCTTATTCCATTGCTTTAGGTTTGTTTAAAATTCATGACGAGGTACTTGGTATTACAAAGGTCGCCATACAAGCTGCTTTATCTTAGTAAGTCAAAGCACCTGGCTCTTAAAGAGAAAACAAATCTTAGTTCAACAATCAGCTTGATTTCTTGGTTGCAAGAAGAAATTTTACCACTTGTGTTGTAAATATTGAAGGCCATGAGTAATGGATTCCTTTTTATGGGTCCCCTCAATACTTGGAAAATGGACACTAACCAAATACTGAGGCGCTGTGGCTTAGTTGGTCAAAGTGCCTGTCTAGTAAACAGGAGATCCTGGGTTCAAATCCCAGCAGTGCCTTTGGAGCATCCTTCATATTTAATGTAGACAGTGAGCCAAACTTCTTACCAAAAGGGTTTGTGAGCTATGGTGTTTTTAGCCTTAATTGAACTCCTGTCATATAGCAGTCCAAAATTGTAGCAGACAAGAATCTCTTCTCAAAAATCCATCATCATAGTCAACTCAGACAAAACTTCAAACCAAGGCTCCATCCAAGTACCTCTATTGGGTAAGCACTCTTTAGCCAAAGCGGAAGTGCGCCAGCGGTCGCCATGATAGGTGCTGTCCCAATAATGCAGTCAGCAAAGAAGGAGGTAGGAAAAGGAGCCTGTAATCTTCCTCTCACAGCTAGTTTTGCTTTGGAACCCTGCGACATCAATTACCAGCGCTAAGAAGCCTTAAAGTATTGCACAATCTTTGCCCGACATGACGTATAAGCAAAGCCCCTTCACGGAATGTCCAGAGAGAAGATATGGCGTACTTTGTAGTTCATTTTCGCAAGAATGTAGTCCTGGATTTTACTCACATCATACTGTACATATACATTTCCATCAGGTCATGACATGATGGTCATTGTGGAGACAAAGTGTTTTAAACACAATGATTATGAAGCAGTGCGGATCAGTTTCTAAGATTTCTGCAGCGTACGAGCTAAAGCTTATGCTAACCTGAGCATAATTACTCCCTTTTCTGGTGAATGATGAACATTATTAGGCAAATTAGTACCTGAACGTCATTGAAATATCTGATAAGACTTTGGTAGAAAATTTGTACTTTCAACTTTGCACAAGTTTCAGGAAAACCGTGGTTTTCCTTTTCAAAGCTTATTCCATTGCTTTAGGTTTGTTTAAAATTCATGACGAGGTACTTGGTATTACAAAGGTCGCCATACAAGCTGCTTTATCTTAGTAAGTCAAAGCACCTGGCTCTTAAAGAGAAAACAAATCTGAGTTCAACAATCAGCTTGATTTCTTGGTTGCAAGAAGAAATTTTACCACTTGTGTTGTAAATATTGAAGGCCATGAGTATTGGATTCCTTTTTATGGGTCCCCTCAATACTTGGAAAATGGACATTAACCAAATACTGAGGCGCTGTGGCTTAGTTGGTCAAAGTGCCTGTCTAGTAAACAGGAGATCCTGGGTTCAAATCCCAGCAGTGCCTTTGGAGCATCCTTCATATTTAATGTAGACAGTGAGCCAAACTTCTTACCAAAGGGTTTGTGAGCTATGGTGTTTTTAGCCTTAATTGAACTCCTGTCATATAGCAGTCGAAAATTGTAGCAGACAAGAATCTCTTCTCAAAAATCCATCATCATAGGTCAACTCAGACAAAACTCCAAACCAAGGCTCCATCCAAGTACCTCTATTGGGTAAGCACTCTTTAGCCAAAGCGGAAGTGCGCCAGCGGTCGCCATGATAGGTGCTGTCCCAATAATGCAGTCAGCAAAGAAGGAGGTAGGAAAAGGAGCCTGTAATCTTCCTCTCACAGCTAGTTTTGCTTTGGAACCCTGCGACATCAATTACCAGCGCTAAGAAGCCTTAAAGTATTGCACAATCTTTGCCCGACATGACGTATAAGCAAAGCCCCTTCACGGAATGTCCAGAGAGAAGATATGGCGTACTTTGTAGTTCATTTTCGCAAGAATGTAGTCCTGGATTTTACTCGCATCATACTGTACATATACATTTCCATCAGGTCATGACATGATGGTCATTGTGGAGACAAAGTGTTTTAAACACAATGATTATGAAGCAGTGCGGATCAGTTTCTAAGATTTCTGCAGCGTACGAGCTAAAGCTTATGCTAACCTGAGCATAATTACTCCCTTTTCTGGTGAATGATGAACATTATTAGGCAAATTAGTACCTGAACGTCATTGAAATATCTGATAAGACTTTGGTAGAAAATTTGTACTTTCAACTTTGCACAAGTTTCAGGAAAACCGTGGTTTTCTTTTTCAATGCTTATTCCATTGCTTTAGGTTTGTTTAAAATTCATGACGAGGTACTTGGTATTACAAAGGTCGCCATACAAGCTGCTTTATCTTAGTAAGTCAAAGCACCTGGCTCTTAAAGAGAAAACAAATCTGAGTTCAACAATCAGCTTGATTTCTTGGTTGCAAGAAGAAATTTTACCACTTGTGTTGTAAATATTGAAGGCCATGAGTATTGGATTCCTTTTTATGGGTCCCCTCAATACTTGGAAAATGGACATTACCAAAGACTGAGGCGCTGTGGCTTAGTTGGTCAAAGTGCCTGTCTAGTAAACAGGAGATCCTGGGTTCAAATCCCAGCAGTGCCTTTGGAGCATCCTTCATATTTAATGTAGACAGTGAGCCAAACTTCTTACCAGAAGGATTTGTGAGCTATGGTGTTTTTAGCCTTAATTGAACTCCTGTCATATAGCAGTAGAAAATTGTAGCAGACAAGAATCTCTTCTCAAAAATCCATTATCATAGTCAACTCAGACAAAACTCCAAACCAAGGGTCCATCCAAGTACCTTTATTGGGCAAGCACTCTTTAGCCAAAGCGGAAGTGCGCCAGCGGTCGCCATGATAGGTGCTGTCCCACTAATGCAGTCAGCAAAGAAGGAGGTAGGAAAAGGAGCCTGTAATCTTCCTCTCACAGCTAGTTTTGCTTTGGAACCCTGCGACATCAATTACCAGCGCTAAGAAGCCTTAAAGTATTGCACAATCTTTGCCCGACATGACGTATAAGCAAAGCCCCTTCACGGAATGTCCAGAGAGAAGATATGGCGTCCTTTGTAGTTCATTTTCGCAAGAATGTAGTCCTGGATTTTACTCGCATCATACTGTACATATACATTTCCATCAGGTCATGACATGATGGTCATTGTGGAGACAAAGTGTTTTAAACACAATGATTATGAAGCAGTGCGGATCAGTTTATAAGATTTCTGCAGCGTACGAGCTAAAGCTTATGCTAACCTGAGCATAATTACTCCCTTTTCTGGTGAATGATGAACATTATTAGGCAAATTAGTACCTGAACGTCATTGAAATATCTGATAAGACTTTGGTAGAAAATTTGTACTTTCAACTTTGCACAAGTTTCAGGAAAACCGTGGTTTTCCTTTTCAAAGCTTATTCCATTGCTTTAGGTTTGTTTAAAATTCATGACGAGGTACTTGGTATTACAAAGGTCGCCATACAAGCTGCTTTATCTTAGTAAGTCAAAGCACCTGGCTCTTAAAGAGAAAACAAATCTGAGTTCAACAATCAGCTTGATTTCTTGGTTGCAAGAAGAAATTTTACCACTTGTGTTGTAAATATTGAAGGCCATGAGTATTGGATTCCTTTTTATGGGTCCCCTCAATACTTGGAAAATGGACATTCACCAAATACTGAGGCGCTGTGGCTTAGTTGGTCAAAGTGCCTGTCTAGTAAACAGGAGATCCTGGGTTCAAATCCCAGCAGTGCCTTTGGAGCATCCTTCATATTTAATGTAGACAGTGAGCCAAACTTCTTACCAGAAGGGTTTGTGAGCTATGGTGTTTTTAGCCTTAATTGAACTCCTGTCATAAAGCATTCCAAAATTGTAGCAGACAAGAATCTCTTCTCAAAAATCCATCATCATAGTCAACTCAGACAAAACTTCAAACCAAGGCTCCATCCAAGTACCTCTATTGGGTAAGCACTCTTTAGCCAAAGCGGAAGTGCGCCAGCGGTCGCCATGATAGGTGCTGTCCCAATAATGCAGTCAGCAAAGAAGGAGGTAGGAAAAGGAGCCTGTAATCTTCCTCTCACAGCTAGTTTTGCTTTGGAACCCTGCGACATCAATTACCAGCGCTTAGAAGCCTTAAAGTATTGCACAATCTTTGCCCGACATGATGTATAAGCAAAGCCCCTTCACGGAATGTCCAGAGAGAAGATATGGCGTACTTTGTAGTTCATTTTCGCAAGAATGTAGTCCTGGATTTTACTCACATCATACTGTACATATACATTTCCATCAGGTCATGACATGATGGTCATTGTGGAGACAAAGTGTTTTAAACACAATGATTATGAAGCAGTGCGGATCAGTTTCTAAGATTTCTGCAGCGTACGAGCTAAAGCTTATGCTAACCTGAGCATAATTACTCCCTTTTCTGGTGAATGATGAACATTATTAGGCAAATTAGTACCTGAACGTCATTGAAATATCTGATAAGACTTTGGTAGAAAATTTGTACTTTCAACTTTGCACAAGTTTCAGGAAAACCGTGGTTTTCCTTTTCAAAGCTTATTCCATTGCTTTAGGTTTGTTTAAAATTCATGACGAGGTACTTGGTATTACAAAGGTCGCCATACAAGCTGCTTTATCTTAGTAAGTCAAAGCACCTGGCTCTTAAAGAGAAAACAAATCTGAGTTCAACAATCAGCTTGATTTCTTGGTTGCAAGAAGAAATTTTACCACTTGTGTTATAAATATTGAAGGCCATGAGTATTGGATTCCTTTTTATGGGTCCCCTCAATACTTGGAAAATGGACACTAACCAAATACTGAGGCGCTGTGGCTTAGTTGGTCAAAGTGCCTGTCTAGTAAACAGGAGATCCTGGGTTCAAATCCCAGCAGTGCCTTTGGAGCATCCTTCATATTTAATGTAGACAGTGAGCCAAACTTCTTACCAGAAGGATTTGTGAGCTATGGTGTTTTTAGCCTTAATTGAACTCCTGTCATATAGCAGTCGAAAATTGTAGCAGACAAGAATCTCTTCTCAAAAATCCATCATCATAGTCAACTCAGACAAAACTCCAAACCAAGGCTCCATCCAAGTACCTCTATTGGGTAAGCACTCTTTAGCCAAAGCGGAAGTGCGCCAGCGGTCGCCATGATAGGTGCTGTCCCAATAATGCAGTCAGCAAAGAAGGAGGTAGGAAAAGGAGCCTGTAATCTTCCTCTCACAGCTAGTTTTGCTTTGGAACCCTGCGACATCAATTACCAGCGCTAAGAAGCCTTAAAGTATTGCACAATCTTTGCCCGACATGACGTATAAGCAAAGCCCCTTCACGGAATGTCCAGAGAGAAGATATGGCGTACTTTGTAGTTCATTTTCGCAAGAATGTAGTCCTGGATTTTACTCACATCATACTGTACATATACATTTCCATCAGGTCATGACATGATGGTCATTGTGGAGACAAAGTGTTTTAAACACAATGATTATGAAGCAGTGCGGATCAGTTTATAAGATTTCTGCAGCGTACGAGCTAAAGCTTATGCTAACCTGAGCATAATTACTCCCTTTTCTGGTGAATGATGAACATTATTAGGCAAATTAGTACCTGAACGTCATTGAAATTTCTGATAAGACTTTGGTAGAAAATTTGTACTTTCAACTTTGCACAAGTTTCAGGAAAACCGTGGTTTTCCTTTTCAAAGCTTATTCCATTGCTTTAGGTTTGTTTAAAATTCATGACGAGGTACTTGGTATTACAAAGGTCGCCATACAAGCTGCTTTATCTTAGTAAGTCAAAGCACCTGGCTCTTAAAGAGAAAACAAATCTGAGTTCAACAATCAGCTTGATTTCTTGGTTGCAAGAAGAAATTTTACCACTTGTGTTGTAAATATTGAAGGCCATGAGTATTGGATTCCTTTTTATGGGTCCCCTCAATACTTGGAAAATGGACATTCACCAAATACTGAGGCGCTGTGGCTTAGTTGGTCAAAGTGCCTGTCTAGTAAACAGGAGATCCTGGGTTCAAATCCCAGCAGTGCCTTTGGAGCATCCTTCATATTTAATGTAGACAGTGAGCCAAACTTCTTACCAAAGGGTTTGTGAGCTATGGTGTTTTTAGCCTTAATTGAACTCCTGTCATATAGCAGTCAAAATTGTAGCAGACAAGAATCTCTTCTCAAAAATCCATCATCATAGTCAACTCAGACAAAACTCCAAACCAAGGCTCCATCCAAGTACCTCTATTGGGTAAGCACTCTTTAGCCAAAGCGGAAGTGCGCCAGCGGTCGCCATGATAGGTGCTGTCCCAATAATGCAGTCAGCAAAGAAGGAGGTAGGAAAAGGAGCCTGTAATCTTCCTCTCACAGCTAGTTTTGCTTTGGAACCCTGCAACATCAATTACCAGCGCTAAGAAGCCTTAAAGTATTGCACAATCTTTGCCCGACATGACGTATAAGCAAAGCCCCTTCACGGAATGTCCAGAGAGAAGATATGGCGTACTTTGTAGTTCATTTTCGCAAGAATGTAGTCCTGGATTTTACTCACATCATACTGTACATATACATTTCCATCAGGTCATGACATGATGGTCATTGTGGAGACAAAGTGTTTTAAACACAATGATTATGAAGCAGTGCGGATCAGTTTCTAAGATTTCTGCAGCGTACGAGCTAAAGCTTATGCTAACCTGAGCATAATTACTCCCTTTTCTGGTGAATGATGAACATTATTAGGCAAATTAGTACCTGAACGTCATTGAAATTTCTGATAAGACTTTGGTAGAAAATTTGTGCTTTCAACCTTGCACAAGTTTCAGGAAAACCGTGGTTTTCCTTTTCAAAGCTTATTCCATTGCTTTAGGTTTGTTTAAAATTCATGACGAGGTACTTGGTATTACAAAGGTCGCCATACAAGCTGCTTTATCTTAGTAAGTCAAAGCACCTGGCTCTTAAAGAGAAAACAAATCTGAGTTCAACAATCAGCTTGATTTCTTGGTTGCAAGAAGAAATTTTACCACTTGTGTTGTAAATATTGAAGGCCATGAGTAATGGATTCCTTTTTATGGGTCCCCTCAATACTTGGAAAATGGACATTCACCGAATACTGAGGCGCTGTGGCTTAGTTGGTCAAAGTGCCTGTCTAGTAAACAGGAGATCCTGGGTTCAAATCCCAGCAGTGCCTTTGGAGCATCCTTCATATTTAATGTAGACAGTGAGCCAAACTTCTTACCAGAAGGGTTTGTGAGCTATGGTGTTTTTAGCCTTAATTGAACTCCTGTCATATAGCAGTTGAAAATTGTAGCAGACAAGAATCTCTCCTCAAAAATCCATTATCATAGTCAACTCAGACAAAACTCCAAACCAAGGCTCCATCCAAGTACCTCTATTGGGTAAGCACTCTTTAGCCAAAGCGGAAGTGCGCCAGCGGTCGCCATGATAGGTGCTGTCCCAATAATGCAGTCAGCAAAGAAGGAGGTAGGGAAAAGGAGCCTGTAATCTTCCTCTCACAGCTAGTTTTGCTTTGGAACCCGGCGACATCAATTACCAGCGCCTAAGAAGCCTTAAAGTATTGTCACAACTCTTTTGCCTCGACATGAAGTTAAGCACAAGCCCCCCTTTCACGGAATGTCAGTGAGAGAAGATATGGCCGTCACTTCTTTAGTTCATTTCGCGAAGGAATGTAGTCCTGGATTTTTACCTCTCACCATTACTGTACATATACAATTTTCCCATCAGGGTCATGAACATGATGGGTCATTGGTGGAGGACAAAGTGTTTTCACCACAAGTGATTAGTGATAAGCAGTGTGACATCAGTTTATAAGATTTCCTGCAGCGTATGAGCTAAAGCTTATGCTACCGTGAGCATATTACTCCCTTTTCTGGTGAATGATGAACATTAGGCTAAATTAGTACCTGAACGTCATTGAAATTTCTGATAAGACTTGGTAGAAAATTTGTACTTTCAACTTTGCACAAGTTTCAGGAAAACCGTGGTTTTCTTTTCAAAGCTTATTCCATTGCTTAGGGTGTTTAAAATTCAGGACGAGGTACTTGGTATTACAAAGTCGCCATACAAGCTGCTTTATCTTAGTAAGTCAAAGCACCTGGCTCTTAAAGAGAAAACAAATCTGAGTTCAAACAATCAGCTTGATTTCTTGGTTGCAAGAAGAAATTTACCACTTGTGTTGTAAATATTGAAGGCCTTGAGTATGGATTCCTTTTTATGGGTCCCCTCAATACTTGGAAAATGGACATTGACCAAATACTGAGGCGCTGTGGCTTAGTTGGTCAAAGTGCCTGTCTTAGTAAACAGGAGATCCTGGGTTCAAATCCCAGCAGTGCCCCTTTGGAGCGTCCTTCATATTTAATGTAGACAGTGAGCCAAACTTCTTACCAGA